>NW_023603408.1:0-35789 GCF_014898055.3 Talpa occidentalis | reverse complement strand
AAGCCTCACTGCAAAGTCATAGAAAGAAGCTCCTTCCTTTCCTTGCCATGATCCTGCAGGCGCCGCTGCCGTGCTGTGACCAGCTGGACTCCCCGGCAGCCAGCCGCTGAATGGGCTCTTCCTTCCCTGGGCCCCACGCAGGATCCTTTTCCCTGGCACCTGGGGACAGAGGACAGGCTGTGCAAGGTCTCTTCCCGCCAGAGCTCGGGCCCTGACGCCTGGCCAGGAGGGGAGAAGGGTTCTCCTGCTCTCTCCCAATAGTTCTTGGGGAGGTACCTCCAGGCCTTGCTGAGCAACAGTTAAATGTTACCAGCCAGAGGGCAAAGGCAAAAGTGAAACATAAAATAAGCCATCTAGACTTCCTTCCATCCTCCGATTCCCTGATTTTAGGGGCCCTTTGCCACACCCCTCAGCAAGCCCTGTCACTGTCCTAACTGTCAGCCTGCCCTAATTGTCTGCAGACAGACAGACAGGTATCTTCTTGACCTAATCAGAGCCATTAACTTTAGCTAAGGGAGAAGACCAGTACTTACTAAGTGATGAGAGGCAGGTCAGGCCTTATGCCAGGTTTTACGAACATTTTGTTGCTTGTAAATGTTATATTAGTGTGCTCGCGATATGAAAAAGGTATCTATCCACTATATAATCACCTCTCTGTTCAAGATAGCCAGGAAGTTGTATAGTACATCATCAGGCAGGGGCTAGACAGTGTTTCAAAAGAAAAGTTGAAAAGGCACTGCAATGAATTTAATCACAGAATTCACCCTGCTGGGAACAGGTGCCCTAGACTAAGGGCACTATAGACCTAAGTGTGATCTATAAGACACTGTGTCAAGAGAGCATCTCCTTAAATTATACCTAAGTTATTGACTAAAGCAGGGTGAACCACAGCAAAAAACAATGTATGAAAAGTTGATGAGTACAGTTGTCCAGAAAAATCTTTAATAAATGAAGGTAAATTTGTGTCTCAGTCAAATATGTATTATTAAATGTTTAGTGACATCACTGGTAACTAAAACTTCTTTAACAGCAAAGTTCATAAAAACTTTAACTAATAGATTCTTATAATTCAATTATATTTGATTATATTTGTCTACAGTCCAGGAGAGATATTTCAACCTGTGTCTCAGCAACCTTCTCCCTTCTCATTCTGGCGCAGAAATAAATCAACACCAGTTAATTTTCAGTGGTGTGAACAGAGCTTGCCATATGGTCATGCAAATGGGCAGATAATGAGTTCTAATAATTAGGTTTCATCGGAAGCAATACCACCACCCAGAAGACAGGCCCTCGTAACACACAAGTTACAGAATGAATGACACAGAAGTGCATGCCTTTTCCCATCCTCCTAAGATCCATGGAACAGCCCCCAGGGCAGCTGTTCGTACCACGATGTCTCAGTAGCTATGAGGTAATTAGACACTAATAAGCATTACAAACACACAACTTTTGTGGATGCTTTGCTTCCCTTACATTACAGTCAATTAAAGGCTATCTCTATAATAAGGTAATCCCCACTTGCAGCCCCATGGCTTACCAAGTGGGTGTGGAAGGAGTGGAATTACAGCTGCAGGGGAGGATGGAGGACAAGCTGCAGGTGGGCGAGCGTGCTGCTGAGATGCCCTCCCTGGCTGTTGTAAGCAATCCTAGAAGAGCTTGGGAATTGTGGTTTTACAGTTGTTTCCATTTTGCTTTCTGAATTTTAACCCCAAATTCATATCCACCTATAAGCTGTGAACATTACTGACAACCGTGACAGCCACTTCCAAGTGGGTAAAATGTGAAGTGAAACTGACAATGCCATATGTGAATAGCTAATGTGCGAGAGCCTAATCATTTTATGTATTGCTAATTTAATGACACAGGCTTTTTTATTTCTTTGTTTGCTTACACTCACCCTACTGGTGAGGGAGTAGTGAGAAGAAGACTACATGCTGACTATATGCTGTCAGTAAATAATAATTTTAAAAATCAATGTCACTCTCTACTGAGTTAAAAGCAGTAGATTTAAAATCATAGGGCATGATCATACAACTAACTGCATTCAATATTGGTAAAAGAGCAGCTCAAACATACACTTATATTTGGGCATCAATTGCAGTAGAGGAATTAAAAAATTAGACTGTCCCCTTACAGGATGGTGAGGAGTCTAGAAGTCATTCCATACAGGTAAACAGTCTTGGAGAGAGAGGAATGAACAGGGGCTGGCATGGAAAGACAGGGGTATGCTCTCAAGAAGCCTTATTCTCGATAACTCCAGAGAGCAAAGTTGAGAGCAGTTAATACGAATACACAGAGGTTTCTATTACCTGCTTTCTAACAGTCAAACACAACAAGGAGTGAGCTCCACCATAGGAGGCAATCAATCCAAAGAATGTAGCCTCTACTCGATAAACAAGTGGGTCACGTGACCTATAAGCTTCCTTCCAATAGTAACATTCTTTGATTTTCTTGAACCTCAAATCCACTAGTTACTTTTATTTTTTTTTTTTTTATAGAGGCATGTTTTTATTTATTTATTTGTTTGTTTGTTTGTTTGTTTTGTTTATACATGCACTGGGTACAGTCAGAAGCGCAGGAGGGTGAGAGAATTCACCAGAGCCAGAGCGGGGAGCAGAGCAGGCAGAAGGACAGAAGTACACTGCTGAGGGGAGCAGCGGGCGCAGGAGAGGTCTGCGCGCCATGTGGGACCCTCCTCTGGTGGCGGGGAGCAGCCGGGATCGAACCAGCGCCGCAGAGGCTGCGGGCAGCTTCGCAACCCAGCGCTCAACCGCTGCGCCACCGGGGAGGCCCCACTAGTTACTTTTAGAATTAAAATATCAATGCTGAGACTAACTGATCTATCATCAGTAACAGACTGATGGGCAGCCCAGTCCTGGGGCTTTTTCAGATTATAGACCTTTGCAGTCAGGAACCAGAAAGAGGGCCGCCTTTGCTCTGTCAACACACCACATGGAGTTAAAGATATTTTAGAGGCAAGGTAAGGAATGTCTGCTGCAAATGACACATTTCTAACTTCAGCTCTTAAATGTGAACTATGTTAGAAATTTCCAATCCCACTTCAACTTCACCATACAACACTGAGCTCCTGAACACATAAAGAGCAAGGGCACAGGCCTAACTCCCAGAGCCTCCCTCTAAGATCCATGCAAATGAAATTTCATAACTTCCTGCACATTTCAAGGGCCTTCACATGCCACACATCATCTACTATTGCACTGAGCAAACTGTAAGGTGAACAAGACCTGTGCCACAAATAGTAAAACTAACTCTGGCCACAGAACTGGATTTATAATTTTAAGGTTTGAATTTCAGAAACAGTCTAAAGTAAGAGTAACCATGATTGATTTTTGACTGCCTCGACTGGACCATCACGGATTATAAGATTATAGTCATTTGGCACTCAGGTCTCAGAAACCACAAGGGTCCTCAAGTAGGCTGGTACCTTCACAATTACTGCTAAATTACTACAGTTACTACTAAAATGTACTCACTATGAGTTTATGATATTCAGGCATACACTGGGGGCGCTTACATCACCTCAGCTAACCCTCCCACAAGAGCATAAGTACTGTCATTATTATGCCACGCTCCTTAGGTCAAGTGTAAGCAATCAGAGCAAGGGTGATAAACGAGGGCTCAAAGCTGACAACTCAGTTGCCTGTTTCTTCTCCGGTGTCATGCTCAGCGTCTGCACTTCAACAATAGTAATCCAAAGTCCTGGGCTAGAAAGCCCGACTCCCCGATGGCAGCTAGGGCTGACCCTGCCTCCCTGATGTGGTGAGCTGTGCCGCGTGACTCTCGACTATTCTCAAGCTCAGAGCAGAAAAAGGCAGAGACCATGAAGACTTACTCTATCTGTACAAACAAAACTATATTAAAAGAGAAAGGGTCTCTCTGCAAGCAATACAGCATAACTGCGGGTCTGTTAAACTTGTTCTCTGATAACAATAAATTCTAAAAGCAACAAATTCAGACCATCTCTACTAAAAACTATTCAGTGGGACCTGTGGCTGTTTTGGAAATAACCAGGCATAATAAAAGTTCTCTTGCAAGCTTCTATACAAGTGAAAAATTGAAAATCAATCTTTGCAGCATCAGTAAATATCACTTGTAAAAGAAATACATCAATTCAGAAGTAACTCTAATTTACTCTTTACATGCTACTTTACATTGGCCAAAATTCAAAATTCCAGAATCACTTCAATTTACCCTTGAATCATAAGACCAATCACAGTGGTCAGTCCTCCTGCATTCATAGGAAATTGATGAGAAAAGGGGAGAACCTTCCAAGCACCCTTCCTCTCACTGCCCTCCACTCCTGCACCTGCAGAGTCAAGCTTCTGAGAGCTGGCACAGGGGAGCACCCTGGGGCTGATCAATACCTCCCCGCTGGCTCAGTGTGCCTGCAACACCTGCAATACTAGAGTGAGGGGAGAGGGAGCAGGCAGAGAGTCGGAATGCCGTGAGTGGATTTTCCTTCTCGGTGCCTCCTCTATACCCTCCCAACAGTCTCATCCTGCAGAATCATACTCGTCTGTGAGGGGAAGGCGGAGAGGAAGAAACGGAATGCCTCGGCACACCAGAAATCAGCCAAAGGGGACACACAGTCTGCACTTGCAGATCTCAACACAGGTTAGATGTCACAGGCTCTTGGCAAAGTTAGAGAGGCGGGATTTGAGCTTACCTGGCTGCTGAAGGAGTCTTTCTTGGCCGAGCTCTGAATCTGAGGGGGCCCCTGAGCAGGTGACAACCTTGAAGGGCTCTTCTTACTCTGTGGCAGCAGCGAGGACAGGAGAGCCCACGAGGTGACTGAGAGAGGGAGGTGTTCCTCTGGTTGCACACCATGGCTCTGGTCAGAGAGACACCACAAGGTCACAAGGTGGAAGGGACGCGGAAGAATCCGGAACACAGACCTCCTGAGCTATAACCGATGCCAGGGACCCAGCTGTAGCGGGGTTCACAGGCCTGGGCATTAAGGTAGTATCACCTTAATGTATCAGTATCAGTACCATTTCTCCTACCAAAGGGAGCCAGCAGACTAGCTGGCACAGAGGTGGGTTCGAAGGCTGTGGTCACACTCAGAGCTGTGCTGGGCACTGGCCACTAGCAACCCATGGTGATGAGCGCTGAAATGGGATCAGTCCAAATCCAGATGTGTGGATGAGGAAAATACACACGGGAATTCAAGCATCAGCATGAAAAAGTATAACTGTCCCGTTAATACTTTGTTTCTATTCCTTACATGTTGAGAGGACATTTGGGATATATCAGGCCAAATAAAATATATCATTAAGTTTTTTCTTTCCTTTTACTTTTTTCTAATATAGTTATTAAAAATCTTTAAATTACAATCATGGTTGTGCCTTTTGCCTGAACAAAAACCCCAGTGGATGTCACAAGCTCAGATGCCAGAACAGCTTCCGCAGACACAGCCTCTGGCTGCGTGCAGGTGTGGAATCTCACCACTGGGTCTGCATCCTGACAACCTGATCATCCACCACAACTTGTCGCTGGCTCTGTTCCTTCAACTGCTACTGTTCCCATTAGCACCTGGGTTTTCTGCTTGAACTGGCTATTTTGAAGGTCACTCAAATAACTCCCCATTCTGCTTGCTTCCACAAACCCTCACGCTGGAGTGTGTTTCTGTGGCTGAACACATCCAACCTGCAGCGGCCAATCCTTTCATCCAGGAGGTGCGCCCTTCAAAGTTCAAAAACCACCCACGGCTGCACAACAGCAGCTGTTGGTTTATTCAGGTTGTGCACATCTTGGACATGCAGGCCCTGGCAGAGTGGTGCAGCTCCTCCCTCTGGGCAGGCTCGAAGGCCGGGCACTGGGGGGGAACTTCTAGAGGATGTTCAGGCCAGGGGCCCGTACTCACAGAGCTCAGAAGCAAGGGCAGCGAGTGCCAGGATCTGGCAATTCTGCATCACCAGGTGCAGAGGGCACAGCGAGATGCCCCTAGATGGGAGCTCAGGGGACAGAGGAGAGCAGGGAGCTTGGTCGTCCCGGCCACACAATGCAGGGCACACTCACAGTTCCGAGTCCCCAAAACGGTCCATGTTGGAGACATACGGAGGCAATTTGTGTTGGACCAAGGCCTCTTCCTCTTCTGGCTGTTGCTCCTCTTTCTTTAGTCGGTGGATTTCGGCTTGCAATGCAAAAAGCTACATAAGAGGGTGGGGCGAGTTAGACTGTGATCTCACCTTATCTTCCTTCCACTGGGGAAGATTGGACACACGCAAAGCCCTTCTCTGGCTCAAAAGACCCTGGCCCTCCACCTCAGCATGCTCTTCTCACTCTGCCCAGAGAGAGTTAGATCAGATGGGAATAATGGGCAAGTGGTCGCCGTGACTTGAACTTAATGTGTGAAACCAAAAACCATCAGAAATACAAAAGCCATTTTTTTTTTTTTAAATCATTTGACTTGCTTCCTTTTTATCATTTGACTGACTTCTTCCCGAATTCACGGAGAAAGAGTCCCACCCCATCCTGCTTTACAAGGGCTTGGGAACTCCTGGAAAAAAACTGAAGTTCAGAATTTTAACCTTTTGCCTGAACAAAACCCAAGAATCTGAAACTCCCAAGCCAAAAGAGCTTTTACTCTTCCTTGTGCTGAACATGTAATCTACAGATCTCTTCATTTCTAGGGCAGAGAAATGCTCCTCAGGCAAAAAGCAAAGGGAAACATGGTTCCCTGGCTATCATTTACTGAACGAGAAAACACTGAACTGAGCAGAATTAAACCCGCAACACAGACGACGAGACGTGTGGAAAAGGCCTGGGGCAGCGACACGGCGCATGGATAGTCTTTCTCCTCTTACAAGTTCATCACTGCTCGATGTCGCTCGCCGTGCACAGCTTGACATTCAAACTGTGCCTCTGGTTTCCAGAGATCATGCAGCCCGTCCTTCCCGACACCGGCTTTCTGGTGACTCACTTTCATCTGAGATCACTGCTTTCCTATATTTAATCAGCCCCCTGCTGCCACTACCTAATTTCATACACAAAAAGCAGAAGTCCTTCCCAAGGAGGAGCAAGTGTGTTCAGAAAACCTTCTGGCGCAGAACCTCATTTCTTCTTGGACCTGGTTGGTCCGCTGGCACTCCGCGTCGAAGTTCAGGATCACGGGAACTGGTACACCAAGTTAAAGAATAAGCCTGCTTGCGAAACCATTAAAGCCCTTCTCAAACTCTTGACACACTAGCACAGCCCTTGAATGTGAGTCACAGGGAGTGGAGGACAGGCTGGGTGCTGTGGGCTCTTTAAGTGAGAGCTACATTCAGCAAACTCAGCACAGAGGCCAGTGGCTCCGTAAATGCACTGCCAACTGCTCTACCAGTTGCACAGACACGCCGGCCATGCCGCTTTGCCCTCTGCAGATGGAAAGGTTTAGACTGCAGAGAGGTTTCTGCAGACTGCATGATGGAGAAGCAATCCACCTTCAAGGTTAGAGTATCAGTCTTCCCCAATCACCTCAAACAGCTTTTGTCAGGAGGAACACAAAGCAGGGAGGGCCTGGGCACTGAGGAAAGAACTGGAGCTCCAATGTGCTGGTCCTAGTTTGAGGGGCACTGTCAGGCACTGAACAGATCTTAAGCGACATTTCTCAGCTCCCTAGAGGGCCCACATGTCCTAAGCACCTCTGGGCTGAACCCCTGGCTAGTTTCCTTTGAGAGCACTCAGGATGAAGAGCGAAAGGAAAGGGCACCCTTCTTGCCTCCACTAGAAGCTGCTCCTCCCGGAGGCCAAAAGGGCCGGTGGGTGGGGCTCTAGCAGGCCCACATTATCAATGCCTCACCAGGCAGCCCCCTTCCAACAGAACTCCCTTCTCCTGAGAATGCAGGTCTGGAGAGCATGAGCAGCGGAGGATGGCCCAGCCTGGGATGGTAGGCTTTCTGTGAGAAAATAGTAGATTTACATTCTTTCTCTCTCAAATATCCACCTGTGTGTTCTTAAAGCTGCTGTTTCCTGGCAAATTGAGAAAAACTGACATCACTGCCAGAGAAAGCCACCCAAATTGTCACACGCAGAAGGTTCCAGCCTGGGATGTGTCCTCATTTACCACCTCTACCCAACAAAGGCAAGTGCTATCCAGGGAAAACAGAGCCTGCAGAGACGGTGCTTCCCAAGGCTGGCAGGCTGCACTAAGCAGCAGCTGCCTTTCAACCCTGTATTTGCTGAGAGAAGCCCTTCACCCTATTTGAGGGCTCCTCTCAAAAATGGCACTAGCACCCCACCTCTACTATAGTCTCTGCCCAGGCATTCAGCTATTACTTCAGCATTGAGCATCAGAGCCGAGATTTATGATTCCCTGGCCCAGTGACAAAAATAACCAGAATCTTTCCAGCCCCTTCACATGATACATGACAACAGTCCCAGGGGATTTTGTAGACGAAATGGCTGCATCCCCATCAGGGCAGCCACCACTGATCACACTGGTGGCTTCAGATTGGGCCTACAGCTCCAGGCAGCAAAAAGGATATGCATACACTGAAATAGGACGCTCAGGAAGTTGTGCAGGGACACAATGAAGGTGTCAGCCCACTGTCGAGAAAAGTAGGTAGCAAAGGTGGGGTTGGTGTCTGGGGATGGCAAGAAGGGCAAGGCAAACCAATCCTTCCATTCAGCCTGGTTCTGGAGCTCCGTGGCCTGCTTTGCAAAGAACTCCTGAGCCTTGTCGTTTCTGTTTGTCTGCCAAGCAAGGAGGAAAAGACAGAAGTCTAGAGGGAAGATTCTTGTCACTGCACTGTAGAGGCTTTGAATGGCTACAAACTCCATAAAACAAAGGAAACCACTCTTTCTCAAGTTTCCTTACAACTTCAAAGCTACTTTAAATTGAAGTCCTGATGAGAAATGCCCTCCTAAAAATTAATTCCCAGTTGATTTTCAAATCATCTAAGTGCTTTATACTCCCAGTTTAGCTATCAAATTTATTACTCAAACCTTAATCAGCGTCTTATGTTCTCTGAAACACTACCCAGGCTTATGTTCTTAAAACGAGAGGAAATAGGAATGAGGAAGACAAGTCAGATGATCTAGAGATGAAAGGAAAAAAATGTAGGAAAAGAGTCAACACGAACTTGCACTGTGACTGTTACACCCTTTTCCAGAGTAACACAGGGTCCTCCTTAGGGGTTAAAAAGAAATCTATTTCTAGAGCAAAGAACTCTCTCCACTGAGAAAGCAGACCCTGGGCCAACAAGCACCTGGATTGTGTAGACGAGATAAAAGCGGAACAAGCTGGTTTTCAGTTTGTTGATGTGGGTCTATATATATCCTCCAAGCGGCTGAAGAGCCGCCGCTCTAAGTAGCTCCAATAATCCCGAAGGGCAGCCAAGTCATACACCTGCATTAACTGCTGCAGCTGGTCCACAATCTTGTCCACCTGGTGAGAGAAAGCTGGGATGGAGAAGGTGGGAAAGACAGAAGGGAATTCTCCCCTCATTGCAGAGTTAACACCGCTTTGACCTCTTATTGTGCCTTCTGGATATTCTTTTTTTTTTTTTTTAAGTTAGCAATCTACAAACCTTCCTAAACACACTGGCATGACAGCTTGTAAGTTAGTTTCTGGCGTTAGCCCTGTGATTTGGCCCTCTAGTAAGCACGGAGATTTCAGGCATGAAAGCACTCAGGCCAAGAAGCAGATGAGTAGAGGTCTTGGATTTGCCTCTGACTTATTCTACCAACGTGGCAATGTCACGTCAACTCTTGGTGTCAGCTGCCTAATATTTTAAAAAATAATAAAAGAGGGCCTCCCTGGTGACGCAAAGGGTTAAGCACCGCACTATGAAGAAATCCGCAGCCTCTGCAGCACGAGTTCAATCCCAGGCTGGCCAGGGAGCTACCCACATGGCACAGCAGACTTCTCCTGTCTCACCCGCTACTCCCCTCAGCAGTGTATTTCAGTCAGTCTGGCTGTTCTGCTCCCCACTGTTTCTGGTGAATCCTCTCACCTCCCCCCATCTCTGTCCTGCCCCCCAGCTCTTGTATGCATAAATAAATCTTTAAAATAATAATAATAATAAAAGAGTCAGACAATTTCCACTGTCCTCCCACTGGTGGACCCCCACCAGTCCAGGATTCTGAGACTTTGCATGAGAGACACTGACTCCTTCAAGTCACCAGAGTGCCACCAAAGCCCTGGGAGCAGCTCAGGGTGTCAAAGAAGTCACCTCCCAATGACAGAGCACACAGTCTCAAAAAGGTTTTGGGTACTAGTAACAATCCAGTATCCCCCCTTTAAAAAAAAAAAGATTTATTTATTTATTTATACAAGCACCGGGTACAGTCAGAAGCGCGGGAGGGTGAGAGAATTCACCAGAGCCAGAGCAGGCAGAAGGACCGAAGCACACTGCTGAGGGGAGCAGCGGGCGGCAGGAGAGGTCTGCGCGCCACGTGGGACCCTCCCCTGGCAGCCGGGTATCAAACCCGGCACTGCAGAGGCTGCGGGCAGCTTCGCAGCCCAGCGCTCAACCGCTGCTCCACCGGGGAGGTCCCAATATTCCCTTTTTTATACACCAGGACACTGAGGTTTGGAGAGCTGAAATGATTCGCTTTTGCCTCTACGAAGCCACTATAGCAAGACAAGAACTCAGGCCTCCTGACTCCCCTCCAGGGCGCTGGCTGCTAGTTCCCTGCCTTCGTCCATTCGAGCGTGGATACCAACTGAAGTCAGCAAACACACCTGCAAGTTCCAAGAACTTCTCAAGGGAAGATCACGTCTAAGTAGGGGCTGTTTAATGAATTAAAACAGGCAGTAAGTGCTTGTCCAATTAAGAAAAAAACAATCATCGAAAACAAACACTGTAGAGAAAAAAACGAGACGACCACACACAGAATTAATGGTTCTAAAATGGGCAACAAGAAGGTCTCTCCCACTGCAGAAAATCGCCTGAGTCGCTGCCCAAGCCATTTCAGACAAACCCTAGAGACACGGGAACCCAGCGAGCACTTTGGGCTGCGGTCCCCTTCGCTCCGGGGCCACGGGACGCCGACTCGGAAATATCTGGTGCCAAAACTCAACCATCCACCAACCCTCAGCACCTAAAACCCACCGCCATCTTGGCCAACGACCTGCCAGCACCTGGCGGGGGGCTGAGGCGGGGGGGCGGAGGGGGGCGGGGAGCGGGGCCCCGGCGCCTGGGCACCCCGGCTCCAGCCCCGGCCATTCTCCTGACTCAGCAGGTAACTTGGGGCGCGGCAGGGCCCCCTCGGGGCCGCGCAGATGCCGCCGGCCCCAGGGCGCGCTGACAGCGCCGCGCCCGCCCCGGGGGGCAGGGCTGAGGAGATCCGCCCGGGCTCCCCGGGGCCGCCTCCGGCCGCGCCGCGCCCGCCGGCGCTCACCCGGAACCCCTTCTCCTTGTCCGCCTTGATCTCGGCGTCCAGCTGCCGCAGTGTGTGCGTGAAGCCGCGGAAGAGCAGGTACTCGCGGACCAGCTCGTCAGTGCGCTCCACGGCCTCCGCCATCGCTGCGCCAGCGCCGCGTCCGCGCGCGGCCGAGGGCGGGGGGGGGCCTGGCCGCGCGGGAGGGCCAGGCGCGGGCGCTGATTGCGTCACGCCGCGGCCCGCCTACCGGCCCTCACGCGCTCAGGCCCGTGGCCCCGCCCTCGCCCGCCCCGCCCAGGTCCCGCCCCGCTGACGCGGTCGTCAGTATCCACGCGACCAGCGCCTGGAAGCCCCCGAGCTCGCTGAGTTTTCCCGCGCGGCTGCGTCATCTGACTGCGGCTGCCGTCTTGGTCAGCTGGGGCTGGACCTTGGAATATTCCAGATTATCACGAGGCGGGCGGGGGGCGGAGGTGCCAACCCGCGTTCTGTCAATGGGGGAAAGGCACGCTGGCAGCTAAGGCGACGCTTGTGAAGTCACACAGCCCGGGGTGTCCTCAGAAAGCTCTGGCTCCCCAAAAACCCCTGCACCGCTGAGAGAAGAAAGGATAGGGGGGGTGGGAATTGTATGGGGAATATAACCAAGATGAAAATGCATGCATTGTGCAAAAATGAAAGATGCTGTAAAAAATAAATAAAATAAAATAATTTAAAATATCATAAAATATATAAACAAAAACAGAGAGAGAAGAAAGGGAAGTTTCCAAATAATATGGTCCCAGGTCCTAGTAAAAAAGGTTGCAAGTTTGTGTGTCTGTGTTTGTATACATTTTAAAAATTCAGAAAGCTGAGACCTAGCCCTAGTTGTTGTCCCTGAGGTGAGACACAGGGCGCTTTCACTTACTATTTTTCACATTTTTTTTTGGTGTGAAATCTTTATGAAGTGTACGTACTTTTATAGGCAGGGAAATAGCCAGTATCTTTAAGCCTTATTTTCCTCATCTGTAAATAGGGGCAATAAGTACCTTGCAGAGTAGTGGTGATGATCTAATCATGATAGTAATAACGTGGGTGAAATGAATAGCCCGTCAGTAAAATAATTGTGGGTAAAATTAATACTACCCCCTCAGCAATGTGTGTTCCTTTCTTTCCTCTACTTGTGTGACTTTCTGCATTCATGGAAGTCAACTGAGAATCCTTACAGCCCTTGCCCACACCCTCCAAACCCAGCTCTATGGAAATTTAGCTCCAAAGGGACTCTGATTTGTACTAGAGAAATCAGGAAACAAAGAGCAATCCACAAAGAGCAAGAAAGACAAGGCAGAGACTTGTTTCACCCTCTCTGTCTGCTTTACCCATCCCCCAGACTACCAGCCTTGCTCCTCAAGAAAAGAAAAGACATGGCCTCCGTGACTGCTGGAAACAACTCCTACTTTAAGTGGGGGCTCAGGCTATCAAAAGGAAATGCCAGTGGCAACTGCTAAAGCCTCTGGCACCAGGAAGTTTGCCAGTTAGATTTCCCTAAGGGCACCTGTAGTGTCTGCCACTGTTCCCACCTGCCCACCTCCACCTGCCCTGGCAATTCTCAGACCAAATTCTATAAAACCAGCTAATTTTCTGATCAGTGAAAGGCAGCAACTCTGAGCCTTAGCACAAGCCCTTTCTCTGCCTGGAATGTCTTCCCCCAGATAAGTACATAGCTAGCTTTTCCCCTCCAGGTGTTTGCTGAAATATCATCTTATCAGAAAGTCTCTCTTATGGCCCATACAAAATAGCAGTACCCTCATCTTTAGCATTCTTATACCCCTTGCCCTGCTATGACTTTCTCCATAGTTTTTATCACCATCTGACAAACTGGATGTTTTACTCATTTAATTATCTGTCTTTTCCCCTCCTCACTAAATTAGAAGCTGCAGGAAAGCAGGATATTTTAGGTTGTTTGCTGCTGAATCCCCAGATCCTAAAGCAGTATCTAACTATAGTGGATGCTCAGTAAATATTTATTGAATGCCTAAATGAGGATAATTTCAGTGAAGATCCAGCCACTTTGAAGAAGAACAGTTCTCTTAGAGGGAATATAAACTGTTGGATCACTCATATGTGTAGGCTTTGTGGGTGTCTGACCAGCATCCTGTCCAAAGCATTCCTTTCCCCCCATCTTCCCTGCAGACCTTTTTACTCACTCTTTAGAGATAACTGAGTTGTCTTTACATAACCAGAGAAAGTACTAGATTTTCCAGCTCTCATTCACTAGATCTGATTAGTTGTCCCGGTTAATTAATCTGTTACTGCTCATGTTCTGGTGCCTGCTACGAAAGTAGCAGGTAATATAGTTCATTTAAAAAAGCGCAGTGAGGGGGGCCTCCCTGGTGGCACAGCGGTTGAGCGCTGGGTTGCGAAGCTGCCCGCGGCCTCTGCGGCGCCAGTTCGATCCCCAGCTGCTCCCCGGCCCCTGGAGGAGGGTCCCACATGGCGCGCAGACCCATCCTGCCGCCCCCTGCTCCCCTCAGCAGTGTACCTCAGTCCTTCTGCCTGCTCTGCTCCCCGCTCTGGCTCTGGTGAATTCTCTCACCCTCCCGCGCTTCTGACTGTACCCAGTGCATGTATAAACAAAACAAACAAATAAATAAAACATGTCTCTATTAAAAAAAAAAAAGTGCAGTGAGGGTTTATGGCAGTACCATTATGAGTTAACCACAAATTATCTTTACTTCTAATCTAATCATCTCTTTGTCTTCAAACCTTAGAGCTAGGAGGAAAGGGACAGTGTACTGGTAGCACTGGCCATATCTCACTCCCTCTGTTTCCAAGGCATCCTATTGTGCTTGTCACATTGCCTTTTTTTTTTAAGATTTATTTATTTATTTATTTATACAAGCATTGGGTACAGTCAGAAGCACGGGAGGGTGAGAGAATTCACCAGAACCAGAGCGGAGAACAGAACAGGCAGACCAACGAAATACACTGCTGAGGGGAGCATCGGGGGTGGCAGGAGAGGTCTGCCCACCATGTGGGACCCTCACCTGGCAGCTGGGGATCGAAACAGCGCTGCAGAGGCTGCGGGCAGCTTCGCAACCCAGCGGCTCAACCACTGCGCCACCAGGGAGGCCCTCACATTGCTTTTTAACTGTCTGTCTCAGCTGTGTGATTGTAAACTCCTAAGTGCACAGAGTGTGTCTTGCTGATCCCGATGTCTCCAATGCCTACCGTAGTCCACTGGAAGTAGGTGCTTAATAACTGTCTGTTGAAACAGTGAGCAAGTGCATGAAGTCCTCACGATGGTACTACCTGGAATTCCAAGAACAGCACATCCATCTTTATTAGTTTTAGCCAGGAAATCTTTTCTTACCATGGGCAGTGCCATAAGGATGTCTGCACACATCTGAAAACTAGAAGTGGCCCTCCATAACTCAGCCAGCCAATCCTCCACCTTGTTTTAGAAGACATGTTAGTATTTAGTTCGCTGAAAATCAATGACATGCAAGTTAAAATAAACACTCTTTTGCCTTTCACTTTTGCATTTTTTAAAAAAAAATCTATTGCCCATTATTGATAAATGTAAAATGAAATGAACATTCTCATAATGTTCCAGAATGAACTTCTTTTCTAGAGATGAATTTATAATTGATCAGTCCCCCCAAAATGTTGACTCTTGAATTCAATGATTTGACTTCTAAAATTTCCCTTCAAGAAATATAAAAATAACAAGATTCACATAATAGTGCACATTAATTGAAAGTTATAAGTAATTAAAGGCTATGGTGAGGTATCCTTCCGAGAACTTGGGAATAAAGAAACTGCCATTTCCTACTGAGCACTAAACAGCAAAATCAACTCAACATGGATCAGAAACCTAGGATGCAAAATCAATGGAAAGAGAGAAAAGCTACTAGATTCTCCAGACTTGACTGAGGGCATCAACTCACAAAATAAATGCTGTCAATGAGAAGAGGTATTCAACACAGACACACAACAGTCCAGAGTATCTGTAGGCAGAGCCCATGAACGTGCTCAAGTGCACTTCAGTTGGCAGATGTCCTGTAATCTGTCCTCTGTCAAGTCCATTCTCAAGAGCAGAAGGGAGAGTGAGACCATCCCAATATTGTGCCACTAGAGAGACCTCGTTTCCCTTTTCCTGGCTCCAAGTTCACCATGGGGCCATCTGGTTCCCCTAACACTTGACTACATGAAGAGTTCCCTTTCTCCTAAAAGGGAATTTCCAAGTATGACTGCCTTCCAAAATGTCATTTATGCCAATGCTACCACAAGCACTTCCATCTGGGAGACAGAGGAAAGAATGGCACGCCCTGAGGTCCCTGTGCACTGGAACTAGTATGAATCAGCCTTGCACAGCCTGCTTACGCCTGGGCACTGCAAAGGACCAGCTCCAGCTCATCAGTTTCTCACACCAGCTCCACCTGGAGGAGTCCGTAAGGATCTTCACAGGGAAAGAGAAATCTGAAGCAACAAAATGTTCATCATTAGGCCTAAATAATGGTATGCCAAACCATGTGATATTAAATGGTCATTAAAAATCTGGGATTTTCCCAAATATTTAATCACTAGAGAAATGAATCCTGTATGTGTTTAAAATATATGATTTAGGGCCTCCCCTGGTGGTGCTGGCAGTTGAGCACCGCACTGTGAAGCTGTCCGCAGCCCTGTAGCGCCGGTTCGATCCCAGCCAGCCAGCGAGGGTACCACATAGCAAAGCAGACCTCTCCTATCTCGCCCGCTGCTCCCCTCAGCAGTGTATTTTGGTCATTCTGCCTGTTCTATTCCCCGCTCTGTCTTTGGTGAATCCTCTCACCCTCCTGCACATCTGGCCTGTATCCTGGTTCTTGTATAAATAAAATAAATCTTAAACACACACACACACACACACACACACAAATATTTACAACTATTAGCTGGCTTTTGGTAGTAGGGGTGTTGGATTTGGAGGATAATTTCTGACATTGTCTTGTTTTTAGTAACTTTCAAATCTCTTACTATGGACACAATATTATTTTATGAACATAATGAGTATCTTGAAACAGCATTTGTCGTAACAACCATATCTTAGTGTCAACTCACACAAAGGATTTATCAGCTAACCCCCCAAAACTTAACTATAAACTACTGCTAAATTAGGAATTTATAGAACCCTGCATTTGTAGAAGGTTATAGAATTCTGTGTTTATACAAGCCAATCCTGTGTTTATATAAGTCAGTTTTGGAAACCAAATAGAGGACCTCATACATGAACTCTGGCAAGTTGCATTTTGCTTAGATCAGAAGGGCTCCTTCCAGGTCTTGAGATCCATGGATCTCATACCTGTGTAAGGTTCCTGCTGAGAACCAAGGTCTGTCTGTTTAGAGCTGACAGCACCCAAGACTGAAACCATGAACCACCTTCTCTCACACCACTGTGATCATATCCCTTGAGGCATGCTCAAATTAGTGTGAGAACATGCGTTTCCTCCACCCTTCCTTCCACCTTAGAAGACAGCAGAGTGCTCCCTTGCTCAGGAAAGTAAATCTCCAATAATGGCATTAGACAGACAGTAGTGGGAATCCATAGTTTATGAGTCTATAAAATCATTCACTTTCACTGCTGGAACAAAGTTTCCTTGGTTAATAAGTAATACCACCTTGGCAAACATCAGTGCAGAACAGCATAGGGGAATACCGTCTCTGCTGTCACACTTCCTAAAAATCGACTCCTTTCCTCCAGCAAGTTGGCTTCCACCTTCTGCAACATCTGGGACTCCTCCTATCACCCCTTCCACCCTCCTGCCCCTCCTCTCTGCCCCACCCCCACCCCTTGGCTTGTCTGCCTTGACCCATCCTGATGTAAATCCTTCCTCTTTCAACACATCATTCTCTTCCTCTGAGTTTCATTTCATTCACGTCCTACTGACCTTCTCTGTAAGAAATATTAAAAGAAGTCTTTCAAGATGAAATGAAAGGACACAGAGCATAACTTATAGACACAAAGAAATAAAAAGCACTAGTAAAGGTAAGTAACTACGTAGACAAATACAAAACACAGTATAAAGGTATTTTTCTTTGTAACTCTTTTCTTCTCATTTAAAAAAGACAAGTGTCAGCACAATAATTATAGACCTGTGTCAAAGTGCCTTAAAGATGCCATTTACATGACAATAGTAGCAAAAGGAATGGGAAGAAACAGTCCTGTATTGGAAGAAGTTTTCCAATGCTAGTTAAGTTATATTATTGCAACTGAGAATTCACAAATTCTTCCTAATTGCAGATGAATCATTTTCCCGGATAGACCACATATCAGTCCACAAATCCTTAATCCATCTCAAAAGAATTAAAATCCACTATATTCCAAAAATGAGTGAAATCTTTACAATATTTTTCTTTCTCCTGGTTTATTTCTCTTAGCATAACCCCCTCAAATTCCATTCATGTTGGATGGTGCTGGAAGGGATCATGCTCAGCAAAATAAGCCAGAAAGAAAAAGAAAAATACCGGATGGTCTCACTCATAGCAGGAATCTAGAAAACTTAAATAAGGGACCAGGAAAAAGAATAACTATAAGAAAGTAAAAATCAAAATCAACAAACAACTGTGAACCAGAGACACTCTATGGGGGGTGGGGGGCGGGGAAAGGAGGGATTGGGGTCAAAATAAGGGGGTTGCAATTGTATGGGGAATATAAAAATAAAATTAAAATTAAAAAAATAATAAAAATTAAAATCTATGTTAAATACTACACTACAAATGAAAGCACTAGCATAATTGTGAAAAATTGAAATATATATATATATATATATTTAGTCAACCATAAACAAATTGAAACTTGCACTAGTTAAACTATGAGATGCCTACAAAGGAGATGGAAAAAAAAACAAAATAAAATTTGAGGACGAGTTCTACAATGGTAAGAAAATATAAAACTTTTGAATAAATCAGAAAGAGATGAGTTTTGAAAAAAAAATTCCATTCATGTTGTTGTAAATGGCAAGATTTCGTCTTTTCTTTTTATAACTGTATATATACCACATCTTCTTTATCCATTCACCTGTTGTTTCCTTATCTTAACTATTGTGAAAGTGCTGTAACAAACATAGGGGTACCTGTATCTTTTCGAATTAGTGTTTTTTCAAATTCTTCAAGTAAATACCCAGAAATGGGATTACTGGCTCACATGGTAGGTTTTTTTTTTTTTTATAGAGGCATTTTTTTTATTATTATTTATTTGTTTGTTTGTTTTGTTTATACATGCACTGTGTACAGTCAGAAGTGCGGGAGGGTGAGAGAATTCACCAGAGCCAGAGCGGGGAGCAGAACAGGCAGAAGGACGAAGTACACTGCTGAGGGGAGCAGCAGGCGGCAGGAGAGGTCTGCGCGCCATGCGGGACCCTCCTCCGGTGGCCGGGGAGCAGCCAGGGATCGAACCGGCACCGCAGAGGCCGCGGGCAGCTTCGCAACCCAGCGCTCAACCGCTGCACCACCGGGGAGGCCCTCATATGGTAGTTTTATTTGTATTTTTTGAGAAACATCATACTAGTTTCCTTAGTGGCTGCACCAATTTACATTCCCATTTCCTCGTGGGTAAATGCCCAGCCAAACAGGATTGGCCCAAAGCAAGGCCCAATAGCCTGCCTCACATCTAAGGCACCCTCTGGGCAGGGACCCATAGAAAAGGGTCAGAAACAGCCAGACAAGTCTGGGAGGAAAAGAGCAAAATCCAAATCAAGATAAAAGCTGCCATTGTGTGGGCCTCCCCTGTTGACGCAGTGGTTGAGCGCTGGGCTGCGAGGCTGCCCACAGCCTCTGCACTGCCGGTTCATTCCCTGGCCGCTGGCGAGGGTCCCACAAAAAAAAAAAAAAAAAGAAGCTGCCATTGTGAACCTCCCCACGGGTCTCTCACCCACATCTGTTTCAACCAGGCCAGGACCAAGAAGCAAGCGTGGCTTCTTCACGTGTCTCTACTCCATGTGCCTCCTCCAGGGCTCCTCCTTGCTCCCCATCCTGCTTCCTTCCTTCCCCATTCTCCTCTCCAGCTTCTTCTCCTCCCTGCTCAGCTCCACCCTCCCTTGGGTGGGGCAAGTAACCTGGAAACTCCCCTTTTCCTGGGGACCACCTTGTTACAAAAACAGGGAAGGGAAGAACATGAGGGAATGCGGTGATGGTTCGAGGGTCATATGGTGGCGGGAGAACTATGGGAATTACAATGATGTAAGAAAAAAATTGATAAATTAATAAAAATAAATAAAATGATATTAAAAAAAAGATTTTTCCCTTCACCTTTGCCTAAGAGGCTTATAGTTTCAAGTCTCAGCTTTCTTCATCAACATGTGTATAGCTCTCTCTGCATTTCAAAGCACTTTCTGTTTTAAAACCTTAAAACAGAAGCCCCAGAAGAAAGTCTCTTGGTTAATACTAAGTCATGATGCTGGGCCCTGAGCCCTTTGGAGTTTAACTCCGGAGGTTAGAGGAGGGTGGGCACACTCTCCCTGGGACATGACCTTGGGGGTCAAGCATCTGCCCTCCTCTAGCAGAAAGTGGCCAGTCCTACTGTCCCTGCAGTGCCACCTCCCCATAACGGAACTTGCCTTATTATAGCTGATCCTTGAAGCCAAAGCTGCTGCTGTGCAGAGCAGATGTCAGGGACTGACAAGCAAAGCTTCAGGGTTTGTCTGAAACTCTTGTTGGCAGAAATGCCCAGGAGCCCCTAATGGGAGTGGGAGCGTGCCCTTCCGCTGACCTCCACCTTCCCACTGCTCCCTCAGAGCCACTGTCCACAGACCTTCAGTTCAAACCTGAAGGTCTTGTTCTGAAACTTATAAAATCATGCAAATGTCTCTTTAGCCCAAGGCAGTTGGTATTCATTGAATTAAACGTCATCCAAGAAGGCACCAAGGGCAGAGGGCCAGAGAGAAACTTAGGTACTTAGATGTAAGCAACTCACTGCCCCTCCCTGAATCTGGCTTCCCCCTCCATAAAATAAAAATAAAACTCTTTATAAGGTTGTCCATGAGGATTAGAACACAGTAGATATTCAATACACAATCCATCTCTCATTTTGTTTGAAAGATAGAAAGATAATAGCATTGAGGCCCCTGCCCTTGATCACAAGCAGTACAGAAACCAACAATGGAGAATGTTCCTTGGACCATACACTCTGGGCTGAGGGGCACGGAACGGGGTCACCATGCTGGGTTGGCATTAACGTAGGTATCTTATGTAGCTTCGTGCTTTCTGCTGCTGAGCTGCGTAGGGGAAGTGGGTGCTTTCAAACTGGTAAAGAGAGGGAAGTATTTTAGTTTAGGGTCTATGCTACTCTGAGGGGGTATTTCAAGACAGAATCCATGCTATTCTGAGGGACATATTTCAAGGAAGGATCTGTGTACTGTGGTGGAGCATTTCAGGCCAGCATCTGTGTTACTAGGAAGGAGGGGCCAGGGTCAGAAGGTGAGGTATTGTGTGCATGCTGTGGGGAGAATTCTGACTGTATCCAAAGTTGGTAATAGGCCACTAGGAGGTGCAGTGGGCTCTTGAGCAGAGCCTTCCACCTCACAGGGGTGGAGAAGGCTCACTGAGGTGGATAGGAGATCTTCATTTTCAATACAGAAATCTGGCTGCCTCAGGTAAGGAAGCATCTTAGTAAGAGCCCCCCACTACTGCTCCCAGGACTGCATTTCTTCTTCATCTGCTCCCCAATGAAGCATTCAGGAAGGCAGATCTATGAGTGTGTGGTGGTGGAGAGGAAGAGGGGGTCTAGATGAAAGCCTAAGGCAGACTTGTTTCAGAATTTGTCGGCAGCCTCTCTGTGGGCAGGAGAAGCTCTCCAAGTCAGGCACACAGACTCCTGGGTGCCCTCTCTCCAATGGGTCCCTTGGGGCTGGTGCTGGGAGCCGAGGAGCAGAGCCAGGGGAGAGCAGGAGGGTGGGAGAGTCATGGCGGTGAGGGGAAAAAATTCCCTCAGAGATTGAGGTCAACGGCTGCCTGAGAGGCAGAAGGGACAGGTTCTCAACTTGGACAGAATTTGGGGTTGAAATGGTCATCTAACATGTTTCTGGAAGGGAGAAGGAGAATGGACTCTTTTGGGTGCTTTCTCTGTGACGGTTACTTTACACATAAAACCTTGTTGAATTTAATGTCCCACCAAAACTCTTTTCAAGCAAATCTGTCACTCAGCAAAGCTGAATTCCAGGAGTGTCCACCATATGCCCCTTTGGGCACGGTTTAGTGGGCCTGCCTCATGGAGCCCACGGTCACTGCAAGTGAATCCAAATCCAGACCCCACCACAGGCTGAGCCTGTGGCCTCTGTTTCACCCCTGACCTGGGGTGAAGTTGCTAGCTCAGGTCAAAGAGAGGTCAGCACCCCCCCAAGGGCTGCTGCTCCTTCTCAAAGCTGGAGTGGAAGCTTGATCATCAGGAAATATTTAGGGGTGGAGGGGCTCAAGTGAAAGAGGCCTAAAGACAAGAGTCTATCTGAATTTGAGGGATAAAAAGGGTTTCACTCCCAAAGCTGAAAGAATATCATTTCCCAACTATCTCAGAGTAAACAATTTTTCTTTTTTTCTTCACGTTTTAAGGGGAGCACTCACAGCTGTCCTCTGAGCAGCCCCTCATGTGCCTCTTCTCCCATTTCCTCAATCCTGGTTTAAAATACCCTTCTCCTGTCCCATCTTCGATGAGACTCGATTTCCTGATGTCCACATTTTTTCGTCTTTCCTCTTGAGACATGGAGCCTGTGCTCTGGACTCTATCTGAGGGGTCGTCTCTACGCCTCAGGAGAACCCTAGAAGGCAGGCATTGTTGTCCCCTTTAGAGGGATGAAGGTACCTGGCCTAGATGTCAGGTGAGGGGCACCAGTCAGAGGACATCCATTTAGCCTCTGAGGGCACACACAGGCCACCTGAGGTGACACGGGTTACCCTCCATGACCCTTCAAGGAGCCAGCCTATGAGGTGAGAAGGTCAGCCCTGCCCTTTTCTCCTATCTCCTGCCTTCTGTTTGTGCCCTTCTGCCTTCAGACATGTTACTTTGTTTCTCCCACTGCCCCACTCTCATTGGCCGGTGGAGGTGGCTCCCCACTGGCTTGGGGTACAGGGGCACACTGTGATTGGTCCTTACCCTGTGTGGTAGTCTGTCTTCTGGCCCTTGACAGCCTCACTCTGACTGGTGCCCTAGGCAGGTGACTCTGTCACCAGTCACCACCCTCTGGGCTGCCTGGTGTCCAGGGATTAAGGACGTCTGTGCCCAGGGCCCACCTTCCTTCGTATGTGAGTACCCGCTAGATTAAACACAGAAAGATGCTCTTGGCCTTCTGGGAGACTATGTGCACACAGGTGTTCATGTACATATAGGTGTTTATGTGCAGGTGAGCGGATTCAAGCCCTATATCCGAATAGGTAAACATTTAGGTCTATGGCAAGCCTTTAATATGAGTATTTGTATGTATTACCGTGACCACCTACATACTTCTAGGAATGATTTTGGATATTTATATATATATATATATATATATATATCATCTGATAAGCCCAGGGGACCACAGAAGCTGCCTGCCCCTTCCAGGACGTGACCCAGTGTGTCGTGTGCATTTGCCTAGGGTGTGCCGATCAGAATGGGTGACATGCAAATGCTTTGTGGAACAAGCCTTTAAAATGATTGAAAATTTCTCAGGCTCGAAGAGGGTGAGGTCGTATTTTTATTGAGTCTAGGGAGTGTTTTTAAATGTCAGCTCTAAGCAAGGATGATGTGATGTTTTCATGAGGTATTTGGTAGGGAAAACGCTGTGCTTTATGAATAAGAAGTAATTCAATGAGGCGTGACAGCATGAATCTTCACAAAATGCCTTTTTCAAAGAACGCCTGAGAAGCTCTTCTCACTCCCCTAAACGGAAGGTTTTGCTCAGCAAGTTGAGCTGATGAATGGATTTGAGCGTAGGGACAAGTTTTTAAAAGGGAAAATATGTCAAACTAGTGTCATTCTTAGCATTATTCCGGTCCCCAGTTTCCACAGAATGACCTGTGGCAGTGACCTGACAGAGGGCAAAAAATTCAAATTTTAATCTACTTACAGACTTCTTCACCCCCTTTATCAAGGAAAGAAAGTACAGCCTCAGCAAAGACGTCACATGGCCGGTTACCATAGAGCTAAGGCCGCCACCCAGGTTCCAGCCAATCTGCAATCTGGGTGTCCCAGTTCACTCCGGCGATGGGGTAGTCCTCTCACCCCAGATCCTTAGCACTGGCTTCCTCCCACCCACCATGTCTGCACTGAATTTCCTCACTTCTCATAAGCTTCAGAGCTTCAGACGCTCTAACCTTCCCAACCCTCCAAACATGCCCAGGCTCCTGAGTCAAGTGAGGCTCTGCAGGGCAAACCCCGGGCAATTGGCCAGCATCACCTGGGAGAGCTTTTACAAGTGCATCAAATGTGTACCTGGCCCTGTGACTCTTTCCAAGAACAGAATCCATGAGGTGGCAAAAGCTTCCGACGCAGATGGAACTGGCTGCTATTCTTTCACCCCAGGCTTCTGCTCATCCCCATGCCTGGAAGATCTTGCCTTAATTAACTGTCCAAGCACGAGGAGGCTTAGCCATTTCAGTCCAGGGGAAGCAGGCAGGGAAGGGAGTGTGGATTCATCCCACGCACCAGGACGCTGGGACCCAAGGATCCTGACCAAGGATCTTAGTGATTTGTTGGCAAAACAAGATTAAGTTAGAAGACATGTGGATGGGGACCTGGAAACTTCTTAGAGGATGGGGACTTGAACAGGGAACTGAGGGACAACTTGACTCTACAGATCGATGAGGGTGGGAGTGGGGAGCGGAGAGGGGGTTAGCATTCTGGGTGGGAGGAAAAGCAGCGAGCCTGGGCAGGAGAGCAAAGTGTCTTTTGTTAGTGTAGGAAAGAGAAATGTGAGGTGCTGACAAGACCGTCCAAATGCAGTGTTCAGCCCCCGGGCCTCTCCCAGAGGGGGTCTCAGCCTATGCTCTCCACACAGCTCCAGTTCCTTATACTTTTGGAAAGTTTTCTGCACAAGCTTTGTACTTGCATAGGGTTTTTAGGGGAAAAAAGTTTTTTCTTTCTGTTTTTGTTTTGCTTTTAAATGAAAGGTCACTTCTTGATCTCGTTTTTGTATAGATCCCCATTCCTTGGGAGAATGCCAACCCGGGAAGGTGGAAGGAGAATCCCGTGCTCCCTCCCTTCCCCTATCCAAGCCTGGGCGGTGGCACTTGTCCTGGCTGAGCCATGCCCTCACGGGGATCACAGGGCCCGGCAGGACAGGTCTCACAGTCATTGCCACCAAAAGCTTGGCCTAAAAATAGCCCTGTCAGGGTCACGTGCAGGTCAATACAGGGAGCTAGAGAAGATGCCTTCGGGGAATCAGCAAGTTATTCCCAGTGGCAAGTAGGATGTAGCACTTATGGGTAGGGTATTTATTTTTTATTATTTTTTAAAGATTGTATTGATTTTTGCGTAAGAGAATTGGGGTACAGGCCAGATGCACAGGGGGGTGAGAGGATTCACCAGAGACAGAGCAGGGAGCAGAACAGGCAGACTGACTGAAATACACTGCTGAGGGGAGCAGCGGGCAAGTCAGGAGAGGTCTGCTGCGCCACGTGGGTAGCTCCCTGCCTGGGGCTCGAACTCAGGCCTTCGTGGCAGGCCACTAGGGAGGCCCTATGTGTAGGAGATTTAAAACTTGCATGAGGTCAAACCAAGTTCAACATCTCTGTGGCTTGATTCTCCCCTTAAAGCAGAGTGGAAAGTTTCTCCCATTGTCTCCCAGCTCCTGACAGAGGGGGTCGCCAAATGGGGTGAAGTGGAGGTCACAGTTCCAAGCAGCCGGCGGGATTGCCATGGCTCTGCCTTTACCCCTAACAACTGCAGTCAGGGCCGCCCCCTATAGGCAAGGCAAAGGCCTGCACCCTTATCCGTGTGTCCAGCTGCACAGCCATCCAGACATTCCAGGAGTGTGTTGGGGCAGAAGCCTGGAAGGAAACGGGATAGTGGGTGTTGGCACTGGGAGAGCTCCAGGTTCCCCACTAGCCTAAAGGCCTTTGGTAGAGTATTCCTAGACTGCTAGAGGTTTCAGATCGTGGTATACTCACCTCTGTTCACATGTTGACATGCCCTGGTGTCCAGGCACATTCATTTCTCTTTAAACAAGAAAACCTGTGTTCTTGGGTTCAAAAGGCTTTCCTCTCCCCCGAGGCAGCTCAAAACTTTCACTGGTTCCCATGGAAGATTTGTTGGCATCTGGAAATTGCAGACTATAAAGGTGTGACAGCTGATGTAACCGAGGCCTGGGCTGGAAGGGCTGCGGCAGATTGCACACTGACCTCCCCACCCGGGTGCTGTAGCTCCTGCTAATAAATGTTGACTCCCTGACAGGGGTCAATGAGCCACGTGTGTTTTCCTGCCACCATTCTGAGAGCTAACCCAAGGAAAGAAGACGCTGGTGAAGAGCTTATCCTTGGTGGGAGATTTGCTTTCTGACCTCAAAAGGTCAGAAGTCCCACATCACTGTCTCTGTGGCCATTCTCTCCCTAAAATGAAGTGCTGCACCTCCCCCTGCTGTGCTGGTCCGCGGCAAGGAAGTTTTCTTCTGCCTCCTCCCTTGCTCTTCTCTCAAAGGAGAAGAGCCATGGCTATTTGAGAATTCTATGGGGATGTAGACCCAGGTAGAGTCTCAGAATCACCCAGGAATATGCTGCCCACCAGCTGCCCGGGGCCACCCCAGTGAGCCCAGATCCAGGGGTTTCAAGGCAGGTGCATCTTCCCAGCCTCCCCAGCAGATGCTGACCCAGGCCATGCCTTGTCCCTGTGCCCAGGACTGAATTAGAGGAAAGTGGGGTCGCAGAGACCCCCTCATTCCAAATCACTCAAAGCCCCAGCAGTGAGTGCCAGCTGGGACACAGAGGTGATGGAGACAGTCCCTCTGTTGACAGAGGCAGTAGAGCAGAGACGGGAACGTTTTCTCTGGGTGGTGGGTGAGCATCCAACCTCCGTCCATGGTTCAAGCAAGAAGAGACCCTGGACCCCGTTTCTGGTTAAAAGGGCTACTTCTAAGTCCCAGAATCTCTTCTAAGGAAGAGGCTTATGTCACTCCAGTGACATGTACCATCTTTAGAGCCCTCTAGAAGCAAGACCAGACATACCCAATTCCACGTCTCATGGACACGTGACTTTTCACTTTCACAGGGAGAAGAGTTCATTCTCCCATTTGCTGTTCCAAGTGTGATAAATAGATATACAGGGAAGTTAGCAAATGTAGAGTGTACACGCTGGATTTTTTATCCTATGTCTAGACTCCAGTCATCACTATGCAGCCCAAACAGCAGTGCATTCTTTCTTTTACTCTTTTTTTTAAGATTTATTTATTTATGCACACAAGAACTGGGGTACAGGCCAGAGATGCATGGGGGTGAGAGGATTCACCAGAGACAGAGTAGGGAACAGAGCAGGCAGACCCGGGCCTCCCTGGTGGCGCAAGGGATTAAGCACTGCACTATGAAGCAATATGTAGCCACTGCAGCATGAGTTTGATCCCTGGCCAGCCAGGGAGAAACCCACATGGTGCAGCAGACCTCTCTTGTCTCACCTGCTGCTCCTCTCAGCAGTGTATTTCATTCAGTCTGCCTGTTCTGGTCCCCGCTCTGTCTCTGGTGAGTCCTCTTACATCCCGCATCTCTGGCCTGTACCCCAGCTCTTGTATGCATAAATAAATAAATCTTTAAAAAAAAAAAAAAAAAAGAACAGGCAGATTGACTGAAATACACTGCTGAGGGGAGCAGTGGGCGAGACAGGAGAGGTCTGCTGCGCCATGTGGGTTGCTCCCTGGCCAGCCAGGATCGAACTCGTGCTGCAGAGGCTGCGTATTGCTTCATAGCGCGGTGCTTAGCCCCTTGTGCCACCAGGGAGGCCCCCCAAAGAGCAGCGCATTCTTAAGACAGGAAAGAAGGCCAAGAACAACACACCCCTCATCAGTTTTTAATAGTAAGGAATGAGGTCCTGGGGTGTGGTTTACTCTCCTTGGTCACAGCAATCAGTGACCAAATGTCTGCGGAGTACCTGTAATGTTCTGGAAACTTCCTGGTATAAGACAGCAGCAGCCCTCCACTTAAGTCAAGAGTCAGTGGCTTGTGTTTTTAGGAGAGGAGCTGACATAATAGATGTTGTGTCATCAGTTACTGACTCTGAATCTCGTTGATGATATTCATCGATTTGAGACATTTTACTTGGGAGTCAATCCCCTTTTCTGCTTGTCTTCCTTAATACTACATCTTCATCATTTTGAGCCTCCTCCCCAAACCTAATCTTATGTTGCAGCTACCAATGGCGACGGCTGAAGAAGGCAGTAACCCCCGGGGCAGAGCAACGGCCCGGCCGCAGGTACAGCTGCAGGAGCTCGAGCCCCGAGTGGCCCGCAGACGCCTGTCCCAGGCCCGCCACCGGGCCACCCTGGCTGGGCTCTTCTCCAAGCTCAGGGAGACCGTCTACTCCCAGTCTGAACTCACAGCCTCAAAGGTAGGATCCAGTGGGGACAGGCCTGGAGCTGTCACCCCGACCAGTGCCACCCCCAAGGGCTGCAGCCGAGGTGGGGTCAGCCCTCAGCTGTGGATGCTTCACGGTGCTTTCTGCTGCCACTCGTGGGTGAAGCCTGAGAGCCGGGCCTGACCCACCTGCTGCCTGGTCAGAAGGGAAACATCGGGCCTGAGAGACCCGGTTAACCAGTGGCGTCTGTGCCTCACCTTGTCGTGGGCCTAGGTGAGCCTCCAGCTGCTCCCAGGCCCCTCATCCCCCCATACAGCATATACACACCCACACCCACAGCCGGGCACACTGTCAGCCTGGGGCGCAGCCAGGCCTTGGCCCTAAGCAAGTGGCCTTATCTTTCCCTGCTCTTAATCTCACCTCTTTGGTCTACACGGCTGTCTTTATTGCTGACCAGGGTCTCTGGCAGTGCCTCAGGGAAGGCTTGGGTGGTAGTACAAAGGGAGGAAGCATTGCAGGAAGTAGGAGAAGATTGGTCCCTGAGTTGCTGGCAGGAACTAAATTGGAGGTAGCCCCAGTTTCTGGCTCCAGCTTCGCTCTCTTCCCACCATCCTTTCTACACCGGAGGCTCCGGCTCACGCGAGGCCCTTCCTGCATGGGGCCCTTCAGCAGGGTGGCTCATTGCAAGGATGATGTGCTTCCTGCTTACGGGCTGGTGCAGGATCCTGGTCGAGGGCGGGGGCAGGGGTGGGAGAGCTCCGTGGTGGGTCAGGGTCTTCGTGGCCCTTAGGGGAAGGCGCCCCTGAACAGCCCATGCAGGTTCCAAGTAGGACCACATTTGTGTTTAACTGAAGAGTCTTAATGGAGACCCTCCTGCCCTTGCAGAGGGTGAGGTGGAAAGTGGGGGGTGAGAGGGGAGGGATGTGCTGCTCTTCCTTTCTCTGTTGAGGCTGGATGCTGAGCCAGCTCCAGGGGCTCAGAACTAAGGGCTCGGGTCTGCGGGGTGGGGAACATCCTATATCTTGACCTCACAGCAAAGAACCTGGACATAGCTCTGCCATGTCCCCTGGAGGGGGCAGATGTCTCCTGTGGGTGTGATAAAACCCCAGAGGCCCTGTCAGTGGCCAAAGTAGTGTGCCCAGCAGCAAGTCCACCAGCAACGGCATTCAGGGCCGCCAGTGGGAAGTGGGAGGAAATGGAGAGGAAAATCATTTGCACCCCCGAAAATCTGTACCTCCATAGGTCATGGTGGAGAGCCCGGCTGTTACCTGGCCGTGGTTCCTGTGAGGCCAGTTAGCTGCTAAGCTTCAGTTAACACCGCGACTACCCGGGGACAGATGGGTCCTCCGAGGCCTGATGGGGAGGTTAATATGATAATTGCATGAAAAGCTGTAGCTCTGTCATAAGGGGTTCAAATGTTAGTATCGTTTCCCAAGGTGTGACCTCGCTTGCTCTTTTCATATCACCCACATTTTACTGATGAGGAAACCCGAGGCTGCAGAAAGTTAATTTGCCTGGAATGGCACAGCCCGGGGACAGTCTAGAAACCAGGTCAGCTCCATTTTCTCCTCTCTCTGCCTGAGGGACAACCCTGAATTCTGCATTTGTAGCACCCATGAAGAAAAGATTTTTTTTCCCCAGCGTGTCGGTGTAGCAAGGTCACGTTGGTTTCCGAGGACTGAATGCCAGAAGCTGGTAACTTCAAACACCAGAAATGTATCGTCTCACAGTTTTGGAGGCTGGAAGTCCCACGTCAAGGGGTCCACGGGGCCATGACTCTTATTCCTTTTTAAGCTTCTAGCATTTTCCAGCAAAGCTTGGCATTCCATGGCTCACAGATGCTGTTCCTCCTGCCCTGTGTCTTCACATCACCTTCCCAGTGTGGGTCGGCTCTACATCCAAATGTCCTCTGTTTACAAGGACACCAGTCACATTGGGTTAGGGCTTTGCTGGCCTCATTTTAACTTGACCACCTCTCTAAAGTCCTGGTTTACAAATTAGTCCCCATTCACGGTTCTGGAATTAGGACTTCAACAAGTCTATTTGAGGGAACACAATTCTACCCAGAACAGAGGTGCTGAGGATGTCAGCCTGTCAAAAACATTCTAGAAACAGAGTTTCAAGGAATGGTGCCTGGCTTCCTGGCCCTGCCTGCTAACTGATGTGAGTGCGGTGTGGGCCTGCTGAGCCGGCGCCGGTAAACAGCCCTGGACCACACCCTGACCAGAAACAAGTGGCCCTGGCAACAGAGGAGGCATCGGAGTCCTTGCTGGCCCAGCAGAGTGACCATGAGCCCCAGGACTGGGGGCGCTGGGGCAGCAGACTGCGTGGGACGTCAAGTGAACCAGATGTGGAGTCTGCAATCACCTGTATTCTCACGTTGCTGTCCTCTGGGTCAGGAGAGTGCTTGCTTCTAGCTCCCTTCAAACCTCCATTTTGTTCACTAGGCAGAATCCGCTTGAATCTGGAAGGATGACCCCCGGCCGCCTGCAGGCGTCAGCATCCCCTCCCGCCACCCAACCTGTGTGAGGCCTGCGTGCCCAGCCTCTGCCCTTGCTCCTGCAGCTTGAGAGTCTGTGTGCACTTTGGAGCTCAGCTCGACTTGCTCCGCTCAGTTGCCCTGTTCTAGTGTCTTCTCCAGCCCTCCATTTGGAATCACTCCCTCCTCCCAGGCGTTTCCACGGCCCTTTGCTTCTAGCCCTTTGTGGCACTTACTTGATTCCAGCTGGTGTTACAAGCAGTGGCTGCCGTGCTTGTCATCCCTGCTAGCACATCCACTAACCTGGACGCAGGGCAGTCTTATTGACCCATGAGCCCGGGGCTTAGAGACAGGCCTGATGTGTGGCTGGCACTCCTGATGGGGCCGGTGGGCAGCACACAAACAGAATGAATAGGCTCTCAGAATAGGCTGAACACCTCTATCAGGGGCCAGTTCTAAACAGGTGGGGATGTGGTTTGTGTGCTGGGTTTTTGGTTTGTTCCTCTATTTAGGAGTGAGATAGCCATGTTGTTGAGCAAGCTGGGCCTTGGTTTTCTGAGTCAGCATGCTATTTCTTGAAGGCCATACCTGGTCCATAGCTGCTAAGGGGGCTGACCCCCCTCTCAGACCTTGGTTTTTGAATAATCTTGCAGTTTCTCATTTTTGAATAATCTTGCAGTTACCATTTTGACTGTGGTGATATTTTATACAGGAGAGAAGGAAGGGGGGGCAGGGGGGGCGGGAGGGTCACAGAGGGAGGAGAAGGGAGGATGAGAGGAAGAAAAGGAGAAAGAAAGGCAGGAGGTAGGAGGCGACCTGTGAGTCTTGCGGGACAGGATATTTAGAGTTCCAAGCTGAGGCCAAGATTTTAGCTCTTCTGGTGTGTATGCACCTAGCAAATAAAAAATATCCTGTTAGAATAGCACATTTACTGGGGTGATGGGCAAATATTCATTCCCAGAGCCTCTCTGTCACCATTAACCCTACCTTCAAGTGGTGTAAAGACTTATTTGCCTTCTTTCAGCTTAATTATCTCCCAAAGCTTTAGGATTTTGGCAAGCACAGTTTCCAGGATTCAGAGGAAAATGTCTTGCCTTCTTGGCATCAGAACGAGCTTCTTGTTCTTTTTACCAACAAGGTCAGAGACTTGCCTTGTGCAGGGAGGGTCCTCTGGGGTCCACAAACCAGCCCCTGCAGTGGAAGGCCAGCTTGTCAGCATTGTCTGTCTCTGTTCTCAGTGGCAGGTTTTAAATAAGGCGAAGACTCATATTCAGGACCTGGAACACACTTTGGACAGTCTGCTGAAGCTGAAAGGTAATAGGTCCCTACCTGCCACCAGGGGGCGCTAGTTTACCTGTACTGTTGAAAACCCATTGGGTTAAACCTAGCGAGGTGACATGTATTGAGGTCCTACTGTGTGCCAGGTGCTGTGCTTGGTCCGGGGGTGTGATGAGATTCACATCCAGCCCTCCAGGAGCTTGCAGCCTGGAAGGACAGGCAGTCATCTGTCTGTTGAGATGTTGGGGTTCTGGGGAAGCTTCCTGATCTCATCTTGCGAGCCAGAGAACCGTACTGGCGCCCGTCGGACTCAACAGCAAAGAGCAGAATCCGGCTCCCTCCTTGGTACCCAGAGAGATGGCTGGAACGGAATTTGGGTTTAATAAGTGATACTTCTGATATCTTGATGGAGAAGAGCCGGTTCAAGAAGCCCTTTTCTCTGGCCTAGTGCTCTCCCCTGGCATCTAGAAGAAGAGGAGGCAGCTAGCTCTGAATGTGGGTGGGCTCGGGGGTCACCAGACCACTCTCTTACCCCTTGTGATCCTGACCTTCCAATCCCCAATAGAAGCCTTCTTCCTGGAGGATGGGAACGCAAACAGCCTAGAAGAGGTCAAGGAAGAATATGCCAGAATGTACTATCAAAATCACAGGTAAGGCACACAAGCACCAGGAGAATCGGAGCTGCTTGCTGTTCTTTTTCTGCTTGGCTGTGTCACAGTCGCTCAACTTCTCCCTCCAGGATTTGGAGCAGAGTGAGGGGTGCTGCTAAGTTATCTAGAACCGTGTTGTGCTGGTGAGCTTCCTTTGCTGTTTCATGATTGTCACCTGCATTGGCTCTTTTTCTGGATATAAAAATAATCCATACTTATGACAGAAAATATCAAAATATAGAAAAAGGCCCAAAAGAAAATAAAAATACGGGTCATCTCATTTCTCAAGTAAACTGATGTTAATTTGGAAGAATATCCTTTCAGTTTCTGTAATTTTGCATAGTATTTTATAGAGATACAAGGTCATAGGGTTCATAGTGTATTAATAGCTTTAGAAAAACTCAACCAATGGCTTCATTGAAGAAAACCCAAATTTCCTTCATTAAGGAAAACCCAAATCTCTGCCTATTTTCCAAGTTTCAGAGGGATCTAGAAAGTCAAATGAAACTCAGAAAGGCAATGAATGCAGAGATGCTGAAAGGGAACCCCACTTATCATGCCCCACTTGAAACTTGGAAGCAGAGGTTGGTTGGAGAAAGGTCTTTCTCAAATCTTATGATCTCACTTTTTATATTTAGCTCTAGGATGAATTTTGGGTCCATAAACGCTGTGCTGGGCACGCCCCCCACCCCTTCCCCATGTCCCATCCCGCCAAGCTGCTTCCTGGGGGGGATTCTGGGGCAGTGGCGGGGTCCTTCTTGTCTGGGGACCCCAGCACAGTATACCCAGCTTGGCCCTGGTTAGGCACAGGAGTAGAAACAAATTCACTCGCCCTGCAAATAGGATGGCAAACGGCCTAGAGCCTGTCTCGACCTGAGAGTTTACTGATGACTTTTATTTTTTCTCTGTGCTTTTCTATTTTCCGAATCTTTTAAACAATGAATGTTTCCTAAGGAAATGATGGTGGGAGGGGTGATAAATTATGAATGTTAGGTCAACAATTCACTTCCCTTACTGGTTAAAATATAAACTTTATCACCTACTAAAATCTTATCCATGTTTGTGTCACTTGCCCACGTGAGGATGGCTAAATTTCTTTAAAAAGTATAACAATCAGGGAAGCTTTTCACTAGGAATATTCCAAACCAGCATTAATCAAAACTGTTCATCAGCACAGGAATAGATTATGTTTTCTAATTATTATATGTTAGTGCATTCCATTAGGAGGGAGCTTAAGCATCTTTGTACTTACGTTTTCCTCCCTGGGGATTTTTTAAAAAAGATTTATTGATTTATACATACAAGAGCTGGGGTACAGGCCAGAGATGCAGGGGGTGAGAGGACTCACCAGAGACAGAGCGGGGAGCAGAACAGGCAGACTGACTGAAGTACACTGCTGAGGGGAGCAGTGGGCGAGACAGGAGAGGTCTGCTGCACCATGTGGGTAGCTCCCTGGCCTGCCAGGGATTGAACTCATGCTGCAGAGGCTGTGGATTGCTTCATAGTGCGGTTGCTTAACCCCTTGTGCCACCAGAGACTCTGGGGATTTTTTGTATCTCTCTTTTGCCCATTTTCCTGTTGGACTGGGGGCCTTTTCTTTATTTAATGGTAGGTTTCTTAGCATGTCCTGAGAAATTAGCTCTTTGTAGTAGATGACTTGCACACAATTTTCCCTTCATTATTGGTTTTATTATTTTGCTTTTGATGTTTTGGGCAGAAAAAAAGTCTAGGCTACCCATCTGTTTTGACGCCTGTTTGGTGGAATAGTTAGGAAGGTTTCCTCTGTTCTGAGATTTAAAAAGTAATAGTAAAAAGAATCCACTGATGTTTCGTCTGATATGCTTGATTTTTAACTCAGAGGAAACCTTGGAGTCACTTCTCTCAGTATGAAGAGATTCTGGGTCCAAGTCCTGGTTTTTCAAATTGCTTTATTATCTTAAAAGGGTCTTTAAAACAACAACATTTTAAATTTTTGATGAAGTCCTACTAACCCAGTTTTTCTTTCACAGATTGGGCTTTTTAAGCTAAGTGTAAAACTAAGTCTCAAACTTAATCATTTCATTTTTTTTTTTTTTTTTTTTTTAGAGGCATGATTTATTTATTTATTTGTTTGTTTGTTTGTTTTGTTTATACATGCACTGGGTACAGGCAGAAGCGCGGGAGGGTGAGAGAATTCACCAGAGCCAGAGCGGGGAGCAGAGCAGGCAGAAGGACCGAAGTACACTGCTGAGGGGAGCAGCGGGCGGCAGGGGAGGTCTGCGCACCATGTGGGACCCTCCTCTGGTGGCCGGGGAGCAGCCGGGGATTGAACCAGCACCGCAGAGGCTGCGGGCAGCTTCGCAACCCAGCGTTCAACCGCTGCACCACCAGGGAGGCCCAATCATTTCATGTTTTGTGGTGTGATCGCAGATGGGACTTCTTAAATTTCCACTTGGCAATTGTTCACTTCCTAATGATGAAAATTACTGATTTTTGTGTATTGAAGTTTGTGGTCTGCAACCTGGCTAAACTCCCCACTCAGTAGAGTCACATATTTGTAGATTCTCGGGGATTTTCAACAAAACATCAGCACTCTGTTTACAAATATAGACAATTTACTTCTTCCCTCCCAATTCAGTACCTCTTATTTCTCTTGTTCACCTATTGGGCTGGCTAGAAACCTTCAGCACAGTTTTGAACAGAAATAATGAGAGAGCGGGCCTCCCCGGTGGCGCAGCGGTTGAGCGCTGGGTTGCGAAGCTGCCCGCAGCCTCTGCGGCGCCGGTTCGATCCCCGGCCACCAGGTGAGGGTCCCACATGGCGCGCAGACCTCTCCTGCCGCCCGCTGCTCCCCTCAGCAGTGTACTTCGGTCCTTCTGCCTGCTCTGCTCCCCGCTCTGGCTCTGGTGAATTCTCTCACCCTCCCGCGCTTCTGACTGTACCCAGTGCTTGTATAAACAAAACAAACAAACAAATAAATAAATAATACATGCCTCTTTAAAAAAAAAAAAATAATAATGAGAGTGGACATCCTGGTCTGGTTCTTGCTTTCAAAGGAGAAACTCAGTCTTTTACTGTTAAGTATGGCATGACTTGTAGGCTTGGGGATATGCTTTTATCAAGTGTAGGTTCTCTTCTCTTGCTAGTTTTCGCAGTTTTTGTCATGAATGGATGCAAATTTTGCCAAGTACTTTTCTGCATCTATTGGGATAATTTGGTTTTTCTTCTTCAGTCTGTTGAGACGGTGAGTTCCACTGACTGATGAGAGCCATCTTGCACTTGCAGGATAAACCCCACTTGGTCATGACATATTAGCATAAATGCTTCTGTCAACGTATATGTCACTATCAATTATTTGTCTGTCTATACTTCAGTGTTGACGTTCATGAGCGACATCAGTCTCTAGTTACCAGTTTCTGTTTTCTCCCCCAGCCTGTTTGCTCCCCCAGTTCATCAGCCTGACTCTGCCACTGGTACCCCTTCGAGGTAGTCGGGAAGGAAGAGGAGGCGGAAGAGGGGGAAGACCAGGAAGAGGAAGAGGAAGGGGAAGAGGAAATTGCTGGAGGAGGAAGAGAAGAAAGTGGAGACGTTTCAGTCTCCC
>NW_023603407.1:0-107453 GCF_014898055.3 Talpa occidentalis | reverse complement strand
AGCTCGGCAGATGCTGAGACGCGTTAAACGAAGGCGCAAAGCACCGGGATTGAGTGCACAGCTCTCAAACTGAGCCAGGACAGAACTAACCACTTTCCAGACGTTTAACTTCCTTTAACAGACGAAGGGAAAAAGTTCTCGGACAACTTTCTTTGCACCTTTCTAAGCAATTTAAAGCACTCCGTGGGGAATCTTACTTTTTCTTTTCGTCTCGGAGCTAGTAAGAACCCGACTAGCTTTATGAAAAAGTCGAGGATTTTTCCTGTGCTGGCACCGTTTTTTCTTGAGAGAAAGCCTGGAAAAGCTTTTTCGCTAAATGTAGGCGGCAAGAGCCGCAGAAGACGGTTACCTACCGCAACTCGCCGAAGGTAGGTGCCGGTTCCCGGCGTCTTTCGGCAGAAGCCGCGTCCGGAGCGCACAGCGACCGGCACAATGCTCTGTGCGCGAACAAGCCGCTTCTTCGCCTCCGGGCGACGGAGAGCTCGGCAGATGCTGAGACGCGTTAAACGAAAGCGCAAAGCACCGGGATTGAGTGCACAGCTCTCAAACTGAGCCAGGACAAGAACTAACCACTTTCCAGACGTTTAACTTCCTTTAACAGACGAAGAAAAAGTTCTCGGACAACTTTTCTTTGCACCTTTCTAAGCAATTTAAAGCACTCCGTGGGGAATCTTACTTTTTTTTTCGTCTCGGAGCTATAAGAACTCGACTAGCTTTATGATAAAGTCGGGGATTCTTCCTGTGCTGGCACCGTTTTTTCTTGAGAGAAAGCCTGGAAAAGCTTTTTCGCTAAGATAGGCGGCAAGAGCCGCAGAAGACGGGTTACCGCAACTCGCCGAAGGTAGTGCCGGTTCCCGCGTCTTTCGGCAGAAGCCGCGGTCCGGAGCGCACAGCGACCGGCACAATGCTCTGTGTGCGAAAAAGCCGCTCTCCCCCGCGGCGACGGAGAGCTCGGCAGATGCTGAGACGCGTTAAACGAAAGCGCAAAGCACCGGGATTGAGTGCACAGCTCTCAAACTGAGCCAGGACAAGAACTAACACTTTCCAGACGTTTAAGCTTCCTTTAACAGACGAAGGGAAAAGTTCTCGGACAACTTTTCTTTGCACCTTTCTAAGCAATTTAAAGCACTCCGTGGGGAATCTTACTTTTTCTTTTCGTCTCGGAGCTAGTAAGAACCCGACTAGCTTTATGATAAAAGTCGAGGGATTCTTCCTTGCTGGCACAGTTTTTTCTTGAGAGAAAGCCTGGAAAAGCTTTTTCGCTAAGATGTAGGCGGCAAGAGCCGCAGAAGACGGGTTACCGCAACTCGCCGAAGGTAGGTGCCGGTTCCCGGCGTCTTTCGGCAGAAGCCGCGGTCCGGAGCGCACAGCGACCGGCACAATGCTCTGTGCGCGAAAAAGCCGCTTCTTCGCCTCCGGGCGACGGAGAGCTCGGCAGATGCTGAGACGCGTTAAACGAAGGCGCAAAGCACCGGGATTGAGTGCACAGCTCTCAAACTGAGCCAGGACAAGAACTAACCACTTTCCAGACGTTTAAGCTTCCTTTAACAGACGAAGGAAAAAGTTCTCGGACAACTTTTCTTTGCACCTTTCTAAGCAATTTGAAGCACTCCGTGGGGAATCTTACTTTTTCTTTTCGTCTCGGAGCTAGTAAGAACCCGACTAGCTTTATGATAAAAGTCGAGGGATTTTCCTGTGCTGGCACAGTTTTTTCTTGAGAGAAAGCCTGGAAAAGCTTTTTCGCTAAGACGTAGGCGGCAAGAGCCGCAGAAGACGGGTTACCGCAACTCGCCGAAGGTAGGTGCCGGTTCCCGGCGTCTTTCGGCAGAAGCCGCGGTCCGGAGCGCACAGCGACCGGCACAATGCTCTGTGCGCGAACAAGCCGCTTCTTCGCCTCCGGGCGACGGAGAGCTCGGCAGATGCTGAGACGCGTTAAACGAAAGCGCAAAGCACCGGGATTGAGTGCACAGCTCTCAAACTGAGCCAGGACAAGAACTAACCACTTTCCAGACGTTTAAGCTTCCTTTAACAGACGAAGGGAAAAAGTTCTCGGACAACTTTTCTTTGCACCTTTCTAAGCAATTTGAAGCACTCCGTGGGGAATCTTACTTTTTCTTTTCGTCTCGGAGCTAGTAAGAACCCGACTAGCTTTATGATAAAAGTCGAGGGATTTTCCTGTGCTGGCACAGTTTTTTCTTGAGAGAAAGCCTGGAAAAGCTTTTTCGCTAAGATGTAGGCGGCAAGAGCCGCAGAAGACGGGTTACCGCAACTCGCCGAAGGTAGGTGCCGGTTCCCGGCGTCTTTCGGCAGAAGCCGCGGTCCGGAGCGCACAGCGACCGGCACAATGCTCTGTGCGCGAACAAGCCGCTTCTTCGCCTCCGGGCGACGGAGAGCTCGGCAGATGCTGAGACGCGTTAAACGAAGGCGCAAAGCACCGGGATTGAGTGCACAGCTCTCAAACTGAGCCAGGACAAGAACTAACCACTTTCCAGACGTTTAAACTTCCTTTAACAGACGAAGGGAAAAAGTTCTCGGACAACTTTTCTTTGCACCTTTCTAAGCAATTTAAAGCACTCCGTGGGGAATCTTACTTTTTCTTTTCGTCTCGGAGCTAGTAAGAACTCGACTAGCTTTATGATAAAAGTCGAGGGATTCTCCTCTGTGCTGGCACAGTTTTTTCTTGAGAGAAAGCCTGGAAAAGCTTTTTCGCTAAGATGTAGGCGGCAAGAGCCGCAGAAGACGGGTTACCGCAACTCGCCGAAGGTAGGTGCCGGTTCCCGGCGTCTTTCGGCAGAAGCCGCGGTCCGGAGCGCACAGCGACCGGCACAATGCTCTGTGCGCGAAAAAGCCGCTTCTTCGCCTCCGGGCGACGAAGAGCTCGGCAGATGCTGAGACGCGTTAAACGAAGGCGCAAAGCACCGGGATTGAGTGCACAGCTCTCAAACTGAGCCAGGACAAGAACTAACCACTTTCCAGACGTTTAAGCTTCCTTTAACAGACGAAGGGAAAAAGTTCTCGGACAACTTTTCTTTGCACCTTTCTAAGCAATTTGAAGCACTCCGTGGGGAATCTTACTTTTTCTTTTCGTCTCGGAGCTAGTAAGAACTCGACTAGCTTTATGATAAAAGTCGAGATATTCTTCCTGTGCTGGCACAGTTTTTTCTTGAGAGAAAGCCTGGAAAAGCTTTTTCGCTAAGACGTAGGCGGCAAGAGCCGCAGAAGACGGGTTACCGCAACTCGCCGAAGGTAGGTGCCGGTTCCCGGCGTCTTTCGGCAGAAGCCGCGGTCCGGAGCGCACAGCGACCGGCACAATGCTCTGTGCGCGAAAAAGCCGCTTCTTCGCCTCCGGGCGACAAGAGCTCGGCAGATGCTGAGACGCGTTAAACGAAGGCGCAAAGCACCGGGATTGAGTGCACAGCTCTCAAACTGAGCCAGGACAAGAACTAACCACTTTCCAGACGTTTAAGCTTCCTTTAACAGACGAAGGGAAAAAGTTCTCGGACAACTTTTCTTTGCACCTTTCTAAGCAATTTGAAGCACTCCGTGGGGAATCTTACTTTTTCTTTTCGTCTCGGAGCTAGTAAGAACCCGACTAGCTTTATGATAAAAGTCGAGGGATTCTTCCTGTGCTGGCACAGTTTTTTCTTGAGAGAAAGCCTGGAAAAGCTTTTTCGCTAAGACGTAGGCGGCAAGAGCCGCAGAAGACGGGTTACCGCAACTCGCCGAAGGTAGGTGCCGGTTCCCGGCGTCTTTCGGCAGAAGCCGCGGTCCGGAGCGCACAGCGACCGGCACAATGCTCTGTGCGCGAACAAGCCGCTTCTTCGCCTCCGGGCGACGGAGAGCTCGGCAGATGCTGAGACGCGTTAAACGAAGGCGCAAAGCACCGGGATTGAGTGCACAGCTCTCAAACTGAGCCAGGACAAGAACTAACCACTTTCCAGACGTTTAACTTCCTTTAACAGACGAAGGGAAAAAGTTCTCGGACAACTTTTCTTTGCACCTTTCTAAGCAATTTAAAGCACTCCGTGGGGAATCTTACTTTTCTTTTCGTCTCGGAGCTAGTAAGAACTCGACTAGCTTTATGAAAAAAGTCGGGGATTCTTCCTGTGCTGGCACAGTTTTTTCTTGAGAGAAAGCCTGGAAAAGCTTTTTCGCTAAGATGTAGGCGGCAAGAGCCGCAGAAGACGGGTTACCGCAACTCGCCGAAGGTAGGTGCCGGTTCCCGGCGTCTTTCGGCAGAAGCCGCGGTCCGGAGCGCACAGCGACCGGCACAATGCTCTGTGCGCGAAAAAGCCGCTTCTTCGCCTCCGGGCGACGAAGAGCTCGGCAGATGCTGAGACGCGTTAAACGAAGGCGCAAAGCACCGGGATTGAGTGCACAGCTCTCAAACTGAGCCAGGACAAGAACTAACCACTTTCCAGACGTTTAAGCTTCCTTTAACAGACGAAGGGAAAAAGTTCTCGGACAACTTTTCTTTGCACCTTTCTAAGCAATTTAAAGCACTCCGTGGGGAATCTTACTTTTTCTTTTCGTCTCGGAGCTAGTAAGAACCCGACTAGCTTTATGATAAAAGTCGAGGGATTTTTCCTGTGCTGGCACGTTTTTTCTTGAGAGAAAGCCTGGAAAAGCTTTTTCGCTAAGATGTAGGCGGCAAGAGCCGCAGAAGACGGGTTACCGCAACTCGCCGAAGGTAGGTGCCGGTTCCCGGCGTCTTTCGGCAGAAGCCGCGGTCCGGAGCGCACAGCGACCGGCACAATGCTCTGTGCGCGAAAAAGCCGCTTCTTCGCCTTCGGGCGACGGAGAGCTCGGCAGATGCTGAGACGCGTTAAACGAAGGCGCAAAGCACCGGGATTGAGTGCACAGCTCTCAAACTGAGCCAGGACAAGAACTAACCACTTTCCAGACGTTTAAGCTTCCTTTAACAGACGAAGGGAAAAAGTTCTCGGACAACTTTTCTTTGCACCTTTCTAAGCAATTTAAAGCACTCCGTGGGGAATCTTACTTTTTCTTTTCGTCTCGGAGCTAGTAAGAACCCGACTAGCTTATGATAAAAGTCGAGGGATTTTTCCTGTGCTGGCACCGTTTTTTCTTGAGAGAAAGCCTGGAAAAGCTTTTTCGCTAAGTGTAGGCGGCAAGAGCCGCAGAAGACGGGTTACCGCAACTCGCCGAAGGTAGGTGCCGGTTCCCGGCGTCTTTCGGCAGAAGCCGCGGTCCGGAGCGCACAGCGACCGGCACAATGCTCTGTGCGCGAAAAGCCGCTTCTTCGCCTTCGGGCGACGGAGAGCTCGGCAGATGCTGAGACGCGTTAAACGAAGCGCAAAGCACCGGGATTGAGTGCACAGCTCTCAAACTGAGCCAGGACAAGAACTAACCACTTTCCAGACGTTTAAGCTTCCTTTAACAGACGAAGGGAAAAAGTTCTCGGACAACTTTTCTTTGCACCTTTCTAAGCAATTTAAGCACTCCGTGGGGAATCTTACTTTTTCTTTTCGTCTCGGAGCTAGTAAGAACTCGACTAGCTTTATGATAAAAGTCGGAGATTCTTCCTGTGCTGGCACAGTTTTTTCTTGAGAGAAAGCCTGGAAAAGCTTTTTCGCTAAGATGTAGGCGGCAAGAGCCGCAGAAGACGGGTTACCGCAACTCGCCGAAGGTAGGTGCCGGTTCCCGGCGTCTTTCGGCAGAAGCCGCGGTCCGGAGCGCACAGCGACCGGCACAATGCTCTGTGCGCGAAAAAGCCGCTTCTTCGCCTCCGGGCGACGGAGAGCTCGGCAGATGCTGAGACGCGTTAAACGAAGGCGCAAAGCACCGGGATTGAGTGCACAGCTCTCAAACTGAGCCAGGACAAGAACTAACCACTTTCCAGACGTTTAAGCTTCCTTTAACAGACGAAGGGAAAAAGTTCTCGGACAACTTTTCTTTGCACCTTTCTAAGCAATTTAAAGCACTCCGTGGGGAATCTTACTTTTTCTTTTCGTCTCGGAGCTAGTAAGAACCCGACTAGCTTTATGATAAAAGTCGAGGGATTCTTCCTGTGCTGGCACAGTTTTTTCTTGAGAGAAAGCCTGGAAAAGCTTTTTCGCTAAGATGTAGGCGGCAAGAGCCGCAGAAGACGGGTTACCGCAACTCGCCGAAGGTAGGTGCCGGTTCCCGGCGTCTTTCGGCAGAAGCCGCGGTCCGGAGCGCACAGCGACCGGCACAATGCTCTGTGCGCGAACAAGCCGCTTCTTCGCCTCCGGGCGACGGAGAGCTCGGCAGATGCTGAGACGCGTTAAACGAAGGCGCAAAGCACCGGGATTGAGTGCACAGCTCTCAAACTGAGCCAGGACAAGAACTAACCACTTTCCAGACGTTTAAGCTTCCTTTAACAGACGAAGGGAAAAAGTTCTCGGACAACTTTTCTTTGCACCTTTCTAAGCAATTTGAAGCACTCCGTGGGGAATCTTACTTTTTCTTTTCGTCTCGGAGCTAGTAAGAACCGACTAGCTTTATGATAAAAGTCGAGGGATTTTTCCTGTGCTGGCACAGTTTTTTCTTGAGAGAAAGCCTGGAAAAGCTTTTTCGCTAAGACGTAGGCGGCAAGAGCCGCAGAAGACGGGTTACCGCAACTCGCCGAAGGTAGGTGCCGGTTCCCGGCGTCTTTCGGCAGAAGCCGCGGTCCGGAGCGCACAGCGACCGGCACAATGCTCTGTGCGCGAACAAGCCGCTTCTTCGCCTCCGGGCGACGGAGAGCTCGGCAGATGCTGAGACGCGTTAAACGAAGCGCAAAGCACCGGGATTGAGTGCACAGCTCTCAAACTGAGCCAGGACAAGAACTAACCACTTTCCAGACGTTTAAGCTTCCTTTAACAGACGAAGGGAAAAAGTTCTCGGACAACTTTTCTTTGCACCTTTCTAAGCAATTTAAAGCACTCCGTGGGAATCTTACTTTTTCTTTTCGTCTCGGAGCTAGTAAGAACCCGACTAGCTTTATGATAAAAGTCGAGGGATTCTTTCCTGTGCTGGCACCGTTTTTTCTTGAGAGAAAGCCTGGAAAAGCTTTTTCGCTAAGACGTAGGCGGCAAGAGCCGCAGAAGACGGGTTACCGCAACTCGCCGAAGGTAGGTGCCGGTTCCCGGCGTCTTTCGGCAGAAGCCGCGGTCCGGAGCGCACAGCGACCGGCACAATGCTCTGTGCGCGAAAAGCCGCTTCTTCGCCTCCGGGCGACGGAGAGCTCGGCAGATGCTGAGACGCGTTAAACGAAGGCGCAAAGCACCGGGATTGAGTGCACAGCTCTCAAACTGAGCCAGGACAAGAACTAACCACTTTCCAGACGTTTAAGCTTCCTTTAACAGACGAAGGGAAAAAGTTCTCGGACAACTTTTCTTTGCACCTTTCTAAGCAATTTAAAGCACTCCGTGGGGAATCTTACTTTTTCTTTTCGTCTCGGAGCTAGTAAGAACTCGACTAGCTTTATGAAAAAGTCGAGATTCTTCCTGTGCTGGCACCGTTTTTTCTTGAGAGAAAGCCTGGAAAAGCTTTTTCGCTAAGATGTAGGCGGCAAGAGCCGCAGAAGACGGGTTACCGCAACTCGCCGAAGGTAGGTGCCGGTTCCCGGCGTCTTTCGGCAGAAGCCGCGGTCCGGAGCGCACAGCGACCGGCACAATGCTCTGTGCGCGAAAAAGCCGCTTCTTCGCCTCCGGGCGACGAAGAGCTCGGCAGATGCTGAGACGCGTTAAACGAAGGCGCAAAGCACCGGGATTGAGTGCACAGCTCTCAAACTGAGCCAGGACAAGAACTAACCACTTTCCAGACGTTTAAGCTTCCTTTAACAGACGAAGGGAAAAAGTTCTCGGACAACTTTTCTTTGCACCTTTCTAAGCAATTTAAAGCACTCCGTGGGGAATCTTACTTTTCTTTTCGTCTCGGAGCTAGTAAGAACCCGACTAGCTTTATGATAAAAGTCGAGGGATTTTTCCTGTGCTGGCACAGTTTTTTCTTGAGAGAAAGCCTGGAAAAGCTTTTTCGCTAAGACGTAGGCGGCAAGAGCCGCAGAAGACGGGTTACCGCAACTCGCCGAAGGTAGGTGCCGGTTCCCGGCGTCTTTCGGCAGAAGCCGCGGTCCGGAGCGCACAGCGACCGGCACAATGCTCTGTGCGCGAACAAGCCGCTTCTTCGCCTCCGGGCGACGAGAGCTCGGCAGATGCTGAGACGCGTTAAACGAAGGCGCAAAGCACCGGGATTGAGTGCACAGCTCTCAAACTGAGCCAGGACAAGAACTAACCACTTTCCAGACGTTTAAGCTTCCTTTAACAGACGAAGGGAAAAAGTTCTCGGACAACTTTTCTTTGCACCTTTCTAAGCAATTTGAAGCACTCCGTGGGGAATCTTACTTTTCTTTTCGTCTCGGAGCTAGTAAGAACTCGACTAGCTTTATGATAAAAGTCGAGGGATTCTTCCTGTGCTGGCACAGTTTTTTCTTGAGAGAAAGCCTGGAAAAGCTTTTTCGCTAAGATGTAGGCGGCAAGAGCCGCAGAAGACGGGTTACCGCAACTCGCCGAAGGTAGGTGCCGGTTCCCGGCGTCTTTCGGCAGAAGCCGCGGTCCGGAGCGCACAGCGACCGGCACAATGCTCTGTGCGCGAAAAAGCCGCTTCTTCGCCTCCGGGCGACAAAGAGCTCGGCAGATGCTGAGACGCGTTAAACGAAGGCGCAAAGCACCGGGATTGAGTGCACAGCTCTCAAACTGAGCCAGGACAAGAACTAACCACTTTCCAGACGTTTAAGCTTCCTTTAACAGACGAAGGGAAAAAGTTCTCGGACAACTTTTCTTTGCACCTTTCTAAGCAATTTAAAGCACTCCGTGGGGAATCTTACTTTTTCTTTTCGTCTCGGAGCTAGTAAGAACCCGACTAGCTTTATGATAAAAGTCGAGGGATTTCTTCCTGTGCTGGCACAGTTTTTTCTTGAGAGAAAGCCTGGAAAAGCTTTTTCGCTAAATGTAGGCGGCAAGAGCCGCAGAAGACGGGTTACCGCAACTCGCCGAAGGTAGGTGCCGGTTCCCGGCGTCTTTCGGCAGAAGCCGCGGTCCGGAGCGCACAGCGACCGGCACAATGCTCTGTGCGCGAAAAGCCGCTTCTTCGCCTCCGGGCGACGGAGAGCTCGGCAGATGCTGAGACGCGTTAAACGAAGGCGCAAAGCACCGGGATTGAGTGCACAGCTCTCAAACTGAGCCAGGACAAGAACTAACCACTTTCCAGACGTTTAAGCTTCCTTTAACAGACGAAGGGAAAAAGTTCTCGGACAACTTTTCTTTGCACCTTTCTAAGCAATTTAAAGCACTCCGTGGGGAATCTTACTTTTTCTTTTCGTCTCGGAGCTAGTAAGAACTCGACTAGCTTTATGATAAAAGTCGAGGGATTTTTCCTGTGCTGGCACAGTTTTTTCTTGAGAGAAAGCCTGGAAAAGCTTTTTCGCTAAGACGTAGGCGGCAAGAGCCGCAGAAGACGGGTTACCGCAACTCGCCGAAGGTAGGTGCCGGTTCCCGGCGTCTTTCGGCAGAAGCCGCGGTCCGGAGCGCACAGCGACCGGCACAATGCTCTGTGCGCGAACAAGCCGCTTCTTCGCCTCCGGGCGACGGAGAGCTCGGCAGATGCTGAGACGCGTTAAACGAAGGCGCAAAGCACCGGGATTGAGTGCACAGCTCTCAAACTGAGCCAGGACAAGAACTAACCACTTTCCAGACGTTTAAGCTTCCTTTAACAGACGAAGGGAAAAAGTTCTCGGACAACTTTTCTTTGCACCTTTCTAAGCAATTTAAAGCACTCCGTGGGGAATCTTACTTTCTTTTCGTCTCGGAGCTAGTAAGAACCCGACTAGCTTTATGATAAAAGTCGAGGATTCTTCCTGTGCTGGCACAGTTTTTTCTTGAGAGAAAGCCTGGAAAAGCTTTTTCGCTAAGACGTAGGCGGCAAGAGCCGCAGAAGACGGGTTACCGCAACTCGCCGAAGGTAGGTGCCGGTTCCCGGCGTCTTTCGGCAGAAGCCGCGGTCCGGAGCGCACAGCGACCGGCACAATGCTCTGTGCGCGAAAAGCCGCTTCTTCGCCTCCGGGCGACGAGAGCTCGGCAGATGCTGAGACGCGTTAAACGAAAGCGCAAAGCACCGGGATTGAGTGCACAGCTCTCAAACTGAGCCAGGACAAGAACTAACCACTTTCCAGACGTTTAAGCTTCCTTTAACAGACGAAGGGAAAAAGTTCTCGGACAACTTTTCTTTGCACCTTTCTAAGCAATTTAAAGCACTCCGTGGGAATCTTACTTTTTCTTTTCGTCTCGGAGCTAGTAAGAACTCGACTAGCTTTATGATAAAAGTCGAGGGATTCTTCCTGTGCTGGCACAGTTTTTTCTTGAGAGAAAGCCTGGAAAAGCTTTTTCGCTAAGACGTAGGCGGCAAGAGCCGCAGAAGACGGGTTACCGCAACTCGCCGAAGGTAGGTGCCGGTTCCCGGCGTCTTTCGGCAGAAGCCGCGGTCCGGAGCGCACAGCGACCGGCACAATGCTCTGTGCGCGAAAAGCCGCTTCTTCGCCTCCGGGCGACGGAGAGCTCGGCAGATGCTGAGACGCGTTAAACGAAGGCGCAAAGCACCGGGATTGAGTGCACAGCTCTCAAACTGAGCCAGGACAAGAACTAATCACTTTCCAGACGTTTAAGCTTCCTTTAACAGACGAAGGGAAAAAGTTCTCGGACAACTTTTCTTTGCACCTTTCTAAGCAATTTAAAGCACTCCGTGGGGAATCTTTCTTTTTCTTTTCGTCTCGGAGCTAGTAAGAACTCGACTAGCTTTATGATAAAAGTCGAGGGATTTCTTCCTGTGCTGGCACAGTTTTTTCTTGAGAGAAAGCCTGGAAAAGCTTTTTCGCTAAGATGTAGGCGGCAAGAGCCGCAGAAGACGGGTTACCGCAACTCGCCGAAGGTAGGTGCCGGTTCCCGGCGTCTTTCGGCAGAAGCCGCGGTCCGGAGCGCACAGCGACCGGCACAATGCTCTGTGCGCGAAAAGCCGCTTCTTCGCCTCCGGGCGACAAAGAGCTCGGCAGATGCTGAGACGCGTTAAACGAAGGCGCAAAGCACCGGGATTGAGTGCACAGCTCTCAAACTGAGCCAGGACAAGAACTAACCACTTTCCAGACGTTTAAGCTTCCTTTAACAGACGAAGGGAAAAAGTTCTCGGACAACTTTTCTTTGCACCTTTCTAAGCAATTTAAAGCACTCCGTGGGGAATCTTCTTTTTCTTTTCGTCTCGGAGCTAGTAAGAACTCGACTAGCTTTATGATAAAAGTCGAGAGATTCTTCCTGTGCTGGCACAGTTTTTTCTTGAGAGAAAGCCTGGAAAAGCTTTTTCGCTAAGATGTAGGCGGCAAGAGCCGCAGAAGACGGGTTACCGCAACTCGCCGAAGGTAGGTGCCGGTTCCCGGCGTCTTTCGGCAGAAGCCGCGGTCCGGAGCGCACAGCGACCGGCACAATGCTCTGTGCGCGAAAAAGCCGCTTCTTCGCCTCCGGGCGACGGAGAGCTCGGCAGATGCTGAGACGCGTTAAACGAAGGCGCAAAGCACCGGGATTGAGTGCACAGCTCTCAAACTGAGCCAGGACAAGAACTAACCACTTTCCAGACGTTTAAGCTTCCTTTAACAGACGAAGGGAAAAAGTTCTCGGACAACTTTTCTTTGCACCTTTCTAAGCAATTTAAAGCACTCCGTGGGGAATCTTACTTTTTCTTTTCGTCTCGGAGCTAGTAAGAACTCGACTAGCTTTATGATAAAAGTCGAGATATTCTTCCTGTGCTGGCACAGTTTTTTCTTGAGAGAAAGCCTGGAAAAGCTTTTTCGCTAAGACGTAGGCGGCAAGAGCCGCAGAAGACGGGTTACCGCAACTCGCCGAAGGTAGGTGCCGGTTCCCGGCGTCTTTCGGCAGAAGCCGCGGTCCGGAGCGCACAGCGACCGGCACAATGCTCTGTGCGCGAAAAAGCCGCTTCTTCGCCTCCGGGCGACGGAGAGCTCGGCAGATGCTGAGACGCGTTAAACGAAGGCGCAAAGCACCGGGATTGAGTGCACAGCTCTCAAACTGAGCCAGGACAAGAACTAATCACTTTCCAGACGTTTAAGCTTCCTTTAACAGACGAAGGGAAAAAGTTCTCGGACAACTTTTCTTTGCACCTTTCTAAGCAATTTGAAGCACTCCGTGGGGAATCTTACTTTTTCTTTTCGTCTCGGAGCTAGTAAGAACTCGACTAGCTTTATGATAAAAGTCGAGGGATTTTTCCTGTGCTGGCACAGTTTTTTCTTGAGAGAAAGCCTGGAAAAGCTTTTTCGCTAAGACGTAGGCGGCAAGAGCCGCAGAAGACGGGTTACCGCAACTCGCCGAAGGTAGGTGCCGGTTCCCGGCGTCTTTCGGCAGAAGCCGCGGTCCGGAGCGCACAGCGACCGGCACAATGCTCTGTGCGCGAACAAGCCGCTTCTTCGCCTCCGGGCGACAAAGAGCTCGGCAGATGCTGAGACGCGTTAAACGAAGGCGCAAAGCACCGGGATTGAGTGCACAGCTCTCAAACTGAGCCAGGACAAGAACTAACCACTTTCCAGACGTTTAAGCTTCCTTTAACAGACGAAGGGAAAAAGTTCTCGGACAACTTTTCTTTGCACCTTTCTAAGCAATTTAAAGCACTCCGTGGGGAATCTTACTTTTTCTTTTCGTCTCGGAGCTAGTAAGAACTCGACTAGCTTATGATAAAAGTCGAGATATTCTTCCTGTGCTGGCACAGTTTTTTCTTGAGAGAAAGCCTGGAAAAGCTTTTTCGCTAAGATGTAGGCGGCAAGAGCCGCAGAAGACGGGTTACCGCAACTCGCCGAAGGTAGGTGCCGGTTCCCGGCGTCTTTCGGCAGAAGCCGCGGTCCGGAGCGCACAGCGACCGGCACAATGCTCTGTGCGCGAAAAAGCCGCTTCTTCGCCTCCGGGCGACGAAGAGCTCGGCAGATGCTGAGACGCGTTAAACGAAGGCGCAAAGCACCGGGATTGAGTGCACAGCTCTCAAACTGAGCCAGGACAAGAACTAACCACTTTCCAGACGTTTAAGCTTCCTTTAACAGACGAAGGGAAAAAGTTCTCGGACAACTTTTCTTTGCACCTTTCTAAGCAATTTAAAGCACTCCGTGGGGAATCTTACTTTTTCTTTTCGTCTCGGAGCTAGTAAGAACTCGACTAGCTTTATGATAAAAGTCGAGGATTTCTTCCTGTGCTGGCACAGTTTTTTCTTGAGAGAAAGCCTGGAAAAGCTTTTTCGCTAAGACGTAGGCGGCAAGAGCCGCAGAAGACGGGTTACCGCAACTCGCCGAAGGTAGGTGCCGGTTCCCGGCGTCTTTCGGCAGAAGCCGCGGTCCGGAGCGCACAGCGACCGGCACAATGCTCTGTGCGCGAACAAGCCGCTTCTTCGCCTCCGGGCGACGGAGAGCTCGGCAGATGCTGAGACGCGTTAAACGAAGGCGCAAAGCACCGGGATTGAGTGCACAGCTCTCAAACTGAGCCAGGACAAGAACTAACCACTTTCCAGACGTTTAAGCTTCCTTTAACAGACGAAGGGAAAAAGTTCTCGGACAACTTTTCTTTGCACCTTTCTAAGCAATTTAAAGCACTCCGTGGGGAATCTTACTTTTTCTTTTCGTCTCGGAGCTAGTAAGAACTCGACTAGCTTTATGATAAAAGTCGAGGATTTCTTCCTGTGCTGGCACAGTTTTTTCTTGAGAGAAAGCCTGGAAAAGCTTTTTCGCTAAGATGTAGGCGGCAAGAGCCGCAGAAGACGGGTTACCGCAACTCGCCGAAGGTAGGTGCCGGTTCCCGGCGTCTTTCGGCAGAAGCCGCGGTCCGGAGCGCACAGCGACCGGCACAATGCTCTGTGCGCGAAAAAGCCGCTTCTTCGCCTCCGGGCGACAAAGAGCTCGGCAGATGCTGAGACGCGTTAAACGAAGGCGCAAAGCACCGGGATTGAGTGCACAGCTCTCAAACTGAGCCAGGACAAGAACTAACCACTTTCCAGACGTTTAAGCTTCCTTTAACAGACGAAGGGAAAAAGTTCTCGGACAACTTTTCTTTGCACCTTTCTAAGCAATTTAAAGCACTCCGTGGGGAATCTTACTTTTTCTTTTCGTCTCGGAGCTAGTAAGAACTCGACTAGCTTTATGATAAAAGTCGAGATTTCTTCCTGTGCTGGCACAGTTTTTTCTTGAGAGAAAGCCTGGAAAAGCTTTTTCGCTAAGACGTAGGCGGCAAGAGCCGCAGAAGACGGGTTACCGCAACTCGCCGAAGGTAGGTGCCGGTTCCCGGCGTCTTTCGGCAGAAGCCGCGGTCCGGAGCGCACAGCGACCGGCACAATGCTCTGTGCGCGAACAAGCCGCTTCTTCGCCTCCGGGCGACAAAGAGCTCGGCAGATGCTGAGACGCGTTAAACGAAGGCGCAAAGCACCGGGATTGAGTGCACAGCTCTCAAACTGAGCCAGGACAAGAACTAATCACTTTCCAGACGTTTAAGCTTCCTTTAACAGACGAAGGGAAAAAGTTCTCGGACAACTTTTCTTTGCACCTTTCTAAGCAATTTAAAGCACTCCGTGGGGAATCTTTCTTTTTCTTTTCGTCTCGGAGCTAGTAAGAACTCGACTAGCTTTATGATAAAAGTCGAGATATTCTTCCTGTGCTGGCACAGTTTTTTCTTGAGAGAAAGCCTGGAAAAGCTTTTTCGCTAAGACGTAGGCGGCAAGAGCCGCAGAAGACGGGTTACCGCAACTCGCCGAAGGTAGGTGCCGGTTCCCGGCGTCTTTCGGCAGAAGCCGCGGTCCGGAGCGCACAGCGACCGGCACAATGCTCTGTGCGCGAACAAGCCGCTTCTTCGCCTCCGGGCGACGGAGAGCTCGGCAGATGCTGAGACGCGTTAAACGAAGGCGCAAAGCACCGGGATTGAGTGCACAGCTCTCAAACTGAGCCAGGACAAGAACTAATCACTTTCCAGACGTTTAAGCTTCGTTTAACAGACGAAGGGAAAAAGTTCTCGGACAACTTTTCTTTGCACCTTTCTAAGCAATTTAAAGCACTCCGTGGGGAATCTTACTTTTTCTTTTCGTCTCGGAGCTAGTAAGAACCCGACTAGCTTTATGATAAAAGTCGAGGGATTTTTCCTGTGCTGGCACAGTTTTTTCTTGAGAGAAAGCCTGGAAAAGCTTTTTCGCTAAGACGTAGGCGGCAAGAGCCGCAGAAGACGGGTTACCGCAACTCGCCGAAGGTAGGTGCCGGTTCCCGGCGTCTTTCGGCAGAAGCCGCGGTCCGGAGCGCACAGCGACCGGCACAATGCTCTGTGCGCGAAAAAGCCGCTTCTTCGCCTCCGGGCGACAAAGAGCTCGGCAGATGCTGAGACGCGTTAAACGAAGGCGCAAAGCACCGGGATTGAGTGCACAGCTCTCAAACTGAGCCAGGACAAGAACTAACCACTTTCCAGACGTTTAAGCTTCCTTTAACAGACGAAGGGAAAAAGTTCTCGGACAACTTTTCTTTGCACCTTTCTAAGCAATTTAAAGCACTCCGTGGGGAATCTTACTTTTTCTTTTCGTCTCGGAGCTAGTAAGAACTCGACTAGCTTTATGATAAAAGTCGAGGGATTTTTCCTGTGCTGGCACAGTTTTTTCTTGAGAGAAAGCCTGGAAAAGCTTTTTCGCTAAGACGTAGGCGGCAAGAGCCGCAGAAGACGGGTTACCGCAACTCGCCGAAGGTAGGTGCCGGTTCCCGGCGTCTTTCGGCAGAAGCCGCGGTCCGGAGCGCACAGCGACCGGCACAATGCTCTGTGCGCGAACAAGCCGCTTCTTCGCCTCCGGGCGACGGAGAGCTCGGCAGATGCTGAGACGCGTTAAACGAAAGCGCAAAGCACCGGGATTGAGTGCACAGCTCTCAAACTGAGCCAGGACAAGAACTAATCACTTTCCAGACGTTTAAGCTTCCTTTAACAGACGAAGGGAAAAAGTTCTCGGACAACTTTTCTTTGCACCTTTCTAAGCAATTTAAAGCACTCCGTGGGGAATCTTACTTTTTCTTTTCGTCTCGGAGCTAGTAAGAACTCGACTAGCTTTATGATAAAAGTCGAGGATTCTTCCTGTGCTGGCACAGTTTTTTCTTGAGAGAAAGCCTGGAAAAGCTTTTTCGCTAAGATGTAGGCGGCAAGAGCCGCAGAAGACGGGTTACCGCAACTCGCCGAAGGTAGGTGCCGGTTCCCGGCGTCTTTCGGCAGAAGCCGCGGTCCGGAGCGCACAGCGACCGGCACAATGCTCTGTGCGCGAAAAAGCCGCTTCTTCGCCTCCGGGCGACGGAGAGCTCGGCAGATGCTGAGACGCGTTAAACGAAGGCGCAAAGCACCGGGATTGAGTGCACAGCTCTCAAACTGAGCCAGGACAAGAACTAACCACTTTCCAGACGTTTAAGCTTCCTTTAACAGACGAAGGGAAAAAGTTCTCGGACAACTTTTCTTTGCACCTTTCTAAGCAATTTAAAGCACTCCGTGGGGAATCTTACTTTTTCTTTTCGTCTCGGAGCTAGTAAGAACCCGACTAGCTTTATGATAAAAGTCGAGGGATTTTCCTGTGCTGGCACAGTTTTTTCTTGAGAGAAAGCCTGGAAAAGCTTTTTCGCTAAGACGTAGGCGGCAAGAGCCGCAGAAGACGGGTTACCGCAACTCGCCGAAGGTAGGTGCCGGTTCCCGGCGTCTTTCGGCAGAAGCCGCGGTCCGGAGCGCACAGCGACCGGCACAATGCTCTGTGCGCGAACAAGCCGCTTCTTCGCCTCCGGGCGACGGAGAGCTCGGCAGATGCTGAGACGCGTTAAACGAAGGCGCAAAGCACCGGGATTGAGTGCACAGCTCTCAAACTGAGCCAGGACAAGAACTAACCACTTTCCAGACGTTTAAGCTTCCTTTAACAGACGAAGGGAAAAAGTTCTCGGACAACTTTTCTTTGCACCTTTCTAAGCAATTTGAAGCACTCCGTGGGGAATCTTACTTTTTCTTTTCGTCTCGGAGCTAGTAAGAACTCGACTAGCTTTATGATAAAAGTCGAGGGATTCTTCCTCTGCTGGCACAGTTTTTTCTTGAGAGAAAGCCTGGAAAAGCTTTTTCGCTAAGACGTAGGCGGCAAGAGCCGCAGAAGACGGGTTACCGCAACTCGCCGAAGGTAGGTGCCGGTTCCCGGCGTCTTTCGGCAGAAGCCGCGGTCCGGAGCGCACAGCGACCGGCACAATGCTCTGTGCGCGAAAAGCCGCTTCTTCGCCTCCGGGCGACAAAGAGCTCGGCAGATGCTGAGACGCGTTAAACGAAGGCGCAAAGCACCGGGATTGAGTGCACAGCTCTCAAACTGAGCCAGGACAAGAACTAACCACTTTCCAGACGTTTAAGCTTCCTTTAACAGACGAAGGGAAAAAGTTCTCGGACAACTTTTCTTTGCACCTTTCTAAGCAATTTAAAGCACTCCGTGGGGAATCTTTCTTTTTCTTTTCGTCTCGGAGCTAGTAAGAACTCGACTAGCTTTATGATAAAAGTCGAGATATTTTTCCTGTGCTGGCACAGTTTTTTCTTGAGAGAAAGCCTGGAAAAGCTTTTTCGCTAAGACGTAGGCGGCAAGAGCCGCAGAAGACGGGTTACCGCAACTCGCCGAAGGTAGGTGCCGGTTCCCGGCGTCTTTCGGCAGAAGCCGCGGTCCGGAGCGCACAGCGACCGGCACAATGCTCTGTGCGCGAACAAGCCGCTTCTTCGCCTCCGGGCGACAAAGAGCTCGGCAGATGCTGAGACGCGTTAAACGAAGGCGCAAAGCACCGGGATTGAGTGCACAGCTCTCAAACTGAGCCAGGACAAGAACTAACCACTTTCCAGACGTTTAAGCTTCCTTTAACAGACGAAGGGAAAAAGTTCTCGGACAACTTTTCTTTGCACCTTTCTAAGCAATTTAAAGCACTCCGTGGGGAATCTTACTTTTTCTTTTCGTCTCGGAGCTAGTAAGAACTCGACTAGCTTTATGATAAAAGTCGAGATATTCTTCCTCTGGCTGGGCACAGTTTTTTCTTGAGAGAAAGCCTGGAAAAGCTTTTTCGCTAAGGTGTAGGCGGCAAGAGCCGCAAAAGGGTTTACCGCAACTACCGAAGTTAGGGTCTTTCGGCAGGCGTCCGGCAGCGCACAGCGACCGGCACAATGCTCTGTGCGCGAAAAGCCAGCTTCTTCGCCTCCGGGCGACGGCAGCTCGGCAGATGCTGAGACGCGTTAAACGAAGGCCAAAGGCGGGATTGAGCACAGCCCCTGAGCCAACACAAAAACTGCCCCTTTCCCTTTAAATAAAACTCACCAACCCTAGTTCATGGTGTCAGTTTTCAGGAGGTACTTGGCACTCTCAAACCAGCCCAAGTTGGCACTGGTGCCAGCTTGGTCCTGGGAGGCATCCTGCGATATGCGGAATTTTAAAAGCCAGAAGGCTGCTCTGAGCCACCGGCCTAGAACAAAAAACCGCCCCTTTTCCCAGGTAAGCAAAACTCACAACCCTAGTTCATGGTGTCAGTTTGCAGGAGGTACTTGGCACTCTCAAACCAGCCCAAGTTGGCACTGGTGCCAGCTTGGTCCTGGGAGGCATCCTGCGATATGCGGAATTTTAAAAGCCAGAAGGCTGCTCTGAGCCACAGCCCTGAACACAAAAAAACGCCCCTTTTCCCAGGTAAGCAAAACTCACCAACCCTAGTTGATGGTGTCAGTTTGCAGGAGGTACTTGGCACTCTCAAACCAGCCCAAGTTGGCACTGGTGCCAGCTTGGTCCTGGGAGGCATCCTGCGATATGCGGAATTTAAAAGCCAGAAGGCTGCTCTGAGCCACCGGCCCTAGAACACAAAACCGCCCCTTTTCCCAGGTAAGCAAAACTCACCAACCCTAGTTGATGGTGTCAGTTTGCAGGAGGTACTTGGCACTCTCAAACCAGCCAAGTTGGCACTGGTGCCAGCTTGGTCCTGGGAGGCATCCTGCGATATGCGGAATTTTAAAAGCAGAAGGCTGCTCTGAGCCACAGGCCCTAGAACACAAAAACCGCCCCTTTTCCCTGGGAAATAAAACTCACCAACCCTAGTTGATGGTGTCAGTTTTCAGGAGGTACTTGGCACTCTCAAACCAGCCCAAGTTGGCACTGGTGCCAGCTTGGTCCTGGGAGGCATCCTGCGATATGCGGAATTTTAAAAGCCAGAAGGCTGCTCTGAGCCACCGGCCCTGCAACACAAAACCGCCCCTTTTCCCAGGTAAGCAAAACTCACCAACCCTAGTTGATGGTGTCAGTTTGCAGGAGGTACTTGGCACTCTCAAACCAGCCCAAGTTGGCACTGGTGCCAGCTTGGTCCTGGGAGGCATCCTGCGATATGCGGAATTTTAAAAGCCAGAAGGCTGCTCTGAGCCACCGCCCTAGAACACAAAAACCGCCCCTTTTCCCTGGGAAATAAAAACTCACCAACCCTAGTTGATGGTGTCAGTTTGCAGGAGGTACTTGGCACTCTCAAACCAGCCCAAGTTGGCACTGGTGCCAGCTTGGTCCTGGGAGGCATCCTGCGATATGCGGAATTTAAAAGCCAGAAGGCTGCTCTGAGCCACAGCCCTAGAACACAAAAACCGCCCCTTTTCCCTGGGAAATAAAACTCACCAACCCTAGTTGATGGTGTCAGTTTGCAGGAGGTACTTGGCACTCTCAAACCAGCCCAAGTTGGCACTGGTGCCAGCTTGGTCCTGGGAGGCATCCTGCGATATGCGGAATTTTAAAAGCCAGAAGGCTGCTCTGAGCACAGGCCCTAGAACACAAAAAACCGCCCCTTTTCCCTGGTAAGCAAAACTCACCAACCCTAGTTGATGGTGTCAGTTTGCAGGAGGTACTTGGCACTCTCAAACCAGCCCAAGTTGGCACTGGTGCCAGCTTGGTCCTGGGAGGCATCCTGCGATATGCGGAATTTTAAAAGCCAGAAGGCTGCTCTGAGCCACAGCCCCTAGAACACAAAAACCGCCCCTTTTCCCTGGGAATAAAACTCACCAACCCTAGTTGATGGTGTCAGTTTGCAGGAGGTACTTGGCACTCTCAAACCAGCCCAAGTTGGCACTGGTGCCAGCTTGGTCCTGGGAGGCATCCTGCGATATGCGGAATTTTAAAAGCCAGAAGGCTGCTCTGAGCCACCGGCCCTGAAAACAAACGCCGCCCCTTTTCCCAGGTAAGCAAAACTCACCAACCCTAGTTGATGGTGTCAGTTTGCAGGAGGTACTTGGCACTCTCAAACCAGCCCAAGTTGGCACTGGTGCCAGCTTGGTCCTGGGAGGCATCCTGCGATATGCGGAATTTTAAAAGCCAGAAGGCTGCTCTGAGCCACAGCCCTAGAACACAAAAACCGCCCCTTTTCCCTGGGAAGCAAAACTCACCAACCCTAGTTGATGGTGTCAGTTTGCAGGAGGTACTTGGCACTCTCAAACCAGCCCAAGTTGGCACTGGTGCCAGCTTGGTCCTGGGAGGCATCCTGCGATATGCGGAATTTTAAAAGCCAGAAGGCTGCTCTGAGCCACAGCCCTAGAACACAAAAACCGCCCCTTTTCCCTGGGAAATAAAACTCACCAACCCTAGTTGATGGTGTCAGTTTGCAGGAGGTACTTGGCACTCTCAAACCAGCCCAAGTTGGCACTGGTGCCAGCTTGGTCCTGGGAGGCATCCTGCGATATGCGGAATTTTAAAAGCCAGAAGGCTGCTCTGAGCCACAGCCCTAGAACACAAAAACCGCCCCTTTTCCCTGGGAAATAAAACTCACCAACCCTAGTTGATGGTGTCAGTTTGCAGGAGGTACTTGGCACTCTCAAACCAGCCCAAGTTGGCACTGGTGCCAGCTTGGTCCTGGGAGGCATCCTGCGATATGCGGAATTTTAAAAGCCAGAAGGCTGCTCTGAGCCACAGCCCCTAGAACACAAAAACCGCCCCTTTTCCCTGGAAATAAAACTCACCAACCCTAGTTGATGGTGTCAGTTTGCAGGAGGTACTTGGCACTCTCAAACCAGCCCAAGTTGGCACTGGTGCCAGCTTGGTCCTGGGAGGCATCCTGCGATATGCGGAATTTTAAAAGCCAGAAGGCTGCTCTGAGCCACAGCCCCTAGAACACAAAAACCGCCCCTTTTCCCTGGAAATAAAACTCACCAACCCTAGTTGATGGTGTCAGTTTGCAGGAGGTACTTGGCACTCTCAAACCAGCCCAAGTTGGCACTGGTGCCAGCTTGGTCCTGGGAGGCATCCTGCGATATGCGGAATTTTAAAAGCCAGAAGGCTGCTCTGAGCCACAGCCCTAGAACACAAAAACCGCCCCTTTTCCCTGGGAAATAAAACTCACCAACCCTAGTTGATGGTGTCAGTTTGCAGGAGGTACTTGGCACTCTCAAACCAGCCCAAGTTGGCACTGGTGCCAGCTTGGTCCTGGGAGGCATCCTGCGATATGCGGAATTTTAAAAGCCAGAAGGCTGCTCTGAGCCACCGGCCCTAGAACAAAAACGCCCCTTTTCCCAGGAAATAAAACTCACCAACCCTAGTTGATGGTGTCAGTTTGCAGGAGGTACTTGGCACTCTCAAACCAGCCCAAGTTGGCACTGGTGCCAGCTTGGTCCTGGGAGGCATCCTGCGATATGCGGAATTTTAAAAGCCAGAAGGCTGCTCTGAGCCACAGCCCCTAGAACACAAAAACCGCCCCTTTTCCCTGGGAAATAAAACTCACCAACCCTAGTTGATGGTGTCAGTTTGCAGGAGGTACTTGGCACTCTCAAACCAGCCCAAGTTGGCACTGGTGCCAGCTTGGTCCTGGGAGGCATCCTGCGATATGCGGAATTTTAAAAGCCAGAAGGCTGCTCTGAGCCACAGCCCTAGAACACAAAAACCGCCCCTTTTCCCTGGGAAATAAAACTCACCAACCCTAGTTGATGGTGTCAGTTTGCAGGAGGTACTTGGCACTCTCAAACCAGCCCAAGTTGGCACTGGTGCCAGCTTGGTCCTGGGAGGCATCCTGCGATATGCGGAATTTTAAAAGCCAGAAGGCTGCTCTGAGCCACAGCCCCTAGAACACAAAAACCGCCCCTTTTCCCTGGGAAATAAAACTCACCAACCCTAGTTGATGGTGTCAGTTTGCAGGAGGTACTTGGCACTCTCAAACCAGCCCAAGTTGGCACTGGTGCCAGCTTGGTCCTGGGAGGCATCCTGCGATATGCGGAATTTTAAAAGCCAGAAGGCTGCTCTGAGCCACAGCCCCTAGAACACAAAAACCGCCCCTTTTCCCTGGGAAATAAAACTCACCAACCCTAGTTGATGGTGTCAGTTTGCAGGAGGTACTTGGCACTCTCAAACCAGCCCAAGTTGGCACTGGTGCCAGCTTGGTCCTGGGAGGCATCCTGCGATATGCGGAATTTTAAAAGCCAGAAGGCTGCTCTGAGCCACGGCCCTAGAACAAAAAACCGCCCCTTTTCCCTGGGAAGCAAAACTCACCAACCCTAGTTGATGGTGTCAGTTTGCAGGAGGTACTTGGCACTCTCAAACCAGCCCAAGTTGGCACTGGTGCCAGCTTGGTCCTGGGAGGCATCCTGCGATATGCGGAATTTTAAAAGCCAGAAGGCTGCTCTGAGCCACGGCCCTGAACACAAACCGCCCCTTTTCCCTGGGAAGCAAAACTCACCAACCCTAGTTGATGGTGTCAGTTTGCAGGAGGTACTTGGCACTCTCAAACCAGCCCAAGTTGGCACTGGTGCCAGCTTGGTCCTGGGAGGCATCCTGCGATATGCGGAATTTTAAAAGCCAGAAGGCTGCTCTGAGCCACAGCCCTAGAACACAAAAACCGCCCCTTTTCCCTGGGAAATAAAACTCACCAACCCTAGTTGATGGTGTCAGTTTGCAGGAGGTACTTGGCACTCTCAAACCAGCCCAAGTTGGCACTGGTGCCAGCTTGGTCCTGGGAGGCATCCTGCGATATGCGGAATTTTAAAAGCCAGAAGGCTGCTCTGAGCCACAGCCCCTAGAACACAAAAACCGCCCCTTTTCCCTGGGAAATAAAACTCACCAACCCTAGTTGATGGTGTCAGTTTGCAGGAGGTACTTGGCACTCTCAAACCAGCCCAAGTTGGCACTGGTGCCAGCTTGGTCCTGGGAGGCATCCTGCGATATGCGGAATTTTAAAAGCCAGAAGGCTGCTCTGAGCCACAGCCCCTAGAACACAAAAACCGCCCCTTTTCCCTGGGAAATAAAACTCACCAACCCTAGTTGATGGTGTCAGTTTGCAGGAGGTACTTGGCACTCTCAAACCAGCCCAAGTTGGCACTGGTGCCAGCTTGGTCCTGGGAGGCATCCTGCGATATGCGGAATTTTAAAAGCCAGAAGGCTGCTCTGAGCCACAGCCCTAGAACAAAAAACCGCCCCTTTTCCCTGGTAAATAAAACTCACCAACCCTAGTTGATGGTGTCAGTTTGCAGGAGGTACTTGGCACTCTCAAACCAGCCCAAGTTGGCACTGGTGCCAGCTTGGTCCTGGGAGGCATCCTGCGATATGCGGAATTTTAAAAGCCAGAAGGCTGCTCTGAGCCACAGCCCCTAGAACACAAAACCGCCCCTTTTCCCTGGGAAATAAAACTCACCAACCCTAGTTGATGGTGTCAGTTTGCAGGAGGTACTTGGCACTCTCAAACCAGCCCAAGTTGGCACTGGTGCCAGCTTGGTCCTGGGAGGCATCCTGCGATATGCGGAATTTTAAAAGCCAGAAGGCTGCTCTGAGCCACAGCCCCTAGAACACAAAAACCGCCCCTTTTCCCTGGGAAATAAAACTCACCAACCCTAGTTGATGGTGTCAGTTTGCAGGAGGTACTTGGCACTCTCAAACCAGCCCAAGTTGGCACTGGTGCCAGCTTGGTCCTGGGAGGCATCCTGCGATATGCGGAATTTTAAAAGCCAGAAGGCTGCTCTGAGCCACAGCCCCTAGAACACAAAAACCGCCCCTTTTCCCTGGGAAATAAAACTCACCAACCCTAGTTGATGGTGTCAGTTTGCAGGAGGTACTTGGCACTCTCAAACCAGCCCAAGTTGGCACTGGTGCCAGCTTGGTCCTGGGAGGCATCCTGCGATATGCGGAATTTTAAAAGCCAGAAGGCTGCTCTGAGCCACAGCCCCTAGAACACAAAAACCGCCCCTTTTCCCTGGGAAATAAAACTCACCAACCCTAGTTGATGGTGTCAGTTTGCAGGAGGTACTTGGCACTCTCAAACCAGCCCAAGTTGGCACTGGTGCCAGCTTGGTCCTGGGAGGCATCCTGCGATATGCGGAATTTTAAAAGCCAGAAGGCTGCTCTGAGCCACAGCCCCTAGAACACAAAAACCGCCCCTTTTCCCTGGGAAATAAAACTCACCAACCCTAGTTGATGGTGTCAGTTTGCAGGAGGTACTTGGCACTCTCAAACCAGCCCAAGTTGGCACTGGTGCCAGCTTGGTCCTGGGAGGCATCCTGCGATATGCGGAATTTTAAAAGCCAGAAGGCTGCTCTGAGCCACAGCCCTAGAACACAAAAACCGCCCCTTTTCCCTGGGAAATAAAACTCACCAACCCTAGTTGATGGTGTCAGTTTGCAGGAGGTACTTGGCACTCTCAAACCAGCCCAAGTTGGCACTGGTGCCAGCTTGGTCCTGGGAGGCATCCTGCGATATGCGGAATTTTAAAAGCCAGAAGGCTGCTCTGAGCCACAGGCCCTAGAACACAAAAACCGCCCCTTTTCCCTGGTAAATAAAACTCACCAACCCTAGTTGATGGTGTCAGTTTGCAGGAGGTACTTGGCACTCTCAAACCAGCCCAAGTTGGCACTGGTGCCAGCTTGGTCCTGGGAGGCATCCTGCGATATGCGGAATTTTAAAAGCCAGAAGGCTGCTCTGAGCCACAGCCCTAGAACACAAACCGCCCCTTTTCCCTGGTAAGCAAAACTCACCAACCCTAGTTGATGGTGTCAGTTTGCAGGAGGTACTTGGCACTCTCAAACCAGCCCAAGTTGGCACTGGTGCCAGCTTGGTCCTGGGAGGCATCCTGCGATATGCGGAATTTTAAAAGCCAGAAGGCTGCTCTGAGCCACAGCCCCTAGAACACAAAAACCGCCCCTTTTCCCTGGGAAATAAAACTCACCAACCCTAGTTGATGGTGTCAGTTTGCAGGAGGTACTTGGCACTCTCAAACCAGCCCAAGTTGGCACTGGTGCCAGCTTGGTCCTGGGAGGCATCCTGCGATATGCGGAATTTTAAAAGCCAGAAGGCTGCTCTGAGCCACAGCCCTAGAACACAAAAACCGCCCCTTTTCCCTGGGAAATAAAACTCACCAACCCTAGTTGATGGTGTCAGTTTGCAGGAGGTACTTGGCACTCTCAAACCAGCCCAAGTTGGCACTGGTGCCAGCTTGGTCCTGGGAGGCATCCTGCGATATGCGGAATTTTAAAAGCCAGAAGGCTGCTCTGAGCCACAGCCCCTAGAACACAAAAACCGCCCCTTTTCCCTGGGAAATAAAACTCACCAACCCTAGTTGATGGTGTCAGTTTGCAGGAGGTACTTGGCACTCTCAAACCAGCCCAAGTTGGCACTGGTGCCAGCTTGGTCCTGGGAGGCATCCTGCGATATGCGGAATTTTAAAAGCCAGAAGGCTGCTCTGAGCCACAGCCCCTAGAACACAAAAACCGCCCCTTTTCCCTGGGAAATAAAACTCACCAACCCTAGTTGATGGTGTCAGTTTGCAGGAGGTACTTGGCACTCTCAAACCAGCCCAAGTTGGCACTGGTGCCAGCTTGGTCCTGGGAGGCATCCTGCGATATGCGGAATTTTAAAAGCCAGAAGGCTGCTCTGAGCCACAGCCCTAGAACACAAAAACCGCCCCTTTTCCCTGGGAAATAAAACTCACCAACCCTAGTTGATGGTGTCAGTTTGCAGGAGGTACTTGGCACTCTCAAACCAGCCCAAGTTGGCACTGGTGCCAGCTTGGTCCTGGGAGGCATCCTGCGATATGCGGAATTTTAAAAGCCAGAAGGCTGCTCTGAGCCACGGCCCTAGAACACAAAACCGCCCCTTTTCCCTGGTAAGCAAAACTCACCAACCCTAGTTGATGGTGTCAGTTTGCAGGAGGTACTTGGCACTCTCAAACCAGCCCAAGTTGGCACTGGTGCCAGCTTGGTCCTGGGAGGCATCCTGCGATATGCGGAATTTTAAAAGCCAGAAGGCTGCTCTGAGCCACAGCCCCTAGAACACAAAAACCGCCCCTTTTCCCTGGGAAATAAAACTCACCAACCCTAGTTGATGGTGTCAGTTTGCAGGAGGTACTTGGCACTCTCAAACCAGCCCAAGTTGGCACTGGTGCCAGCTTGGTCCTGGGAGGCATCCTGCGATATGCGGAATTTTAAAAGCCAGAAGGCTGCTCTGAGCCACAGCCCTAGAACAAAAAACCGCCCCTTTTCCCAGGAAATAAAACTCACCAACCCTAGTTGATGGTGTCAGTTTGCAGGAGGTACTTGGCACTCTCAAACCAGCCCAAGTTGGCACTGGTGCCAGCTTGGTCCTGGGAGGCATCCTGCGATATGCGGAATTTTAAAAGCCAGAAGGCTGCTCTGAGCCACAGCCCCTAGAACACAAAAACCGCCCCTTTTCCCTGGGAAATAAAACTCACCAACCCTAGTTGATGGTGTCAGTTTGCAGGAGGTACTTGGCACTCTCAAACCAGCCCAAGTTGGCACTGGTGCCAGCTTGGTCCTGGGAGGCATCCTGCGATATGCGGAATTTTAAAAGCCAGAAGGCTGCTCTGAGCCACAGCCCCTAGAACACAAAAACCGCCCCTTTTCCCTGGGAAATAAAACTCACCAACCCTAGTTGATGGTGTCAGTTTGCAGGAGGTACTTGGCACTCTCAAACCAGCCCAAGTTGGCACTGGTGCCAGCTTGGTCCTGGGAGGCATCCTGCGATATGCGGAATTTTAAAAGCCAGAAGGCTGCTCTGAGCCACGGCCCTAGAACACAAAAACCGCCCCTTTTCCCTGGGAAATAAAACTCACCAACCCTAGTTGATGGTGTCAGTTTGCAGGAGGTACTTGGCACTCTCAAACCAGCCCAAGTTGGCACTGGTGCCAGCTTGGTCCTGGGAGGCATCCTGCGATATGCGGAATTTTAAAAGCCAGAAGGCTGCTCTGAGCCACCGGCCCTAGAACACAAAAACCGCCCCTTTTCCCTGGAAATAAAACTCACCAACCCTAGTTGATGGTGTCAGTTTGCAGGAGGTACTTGGCACTCTCAAACCAGCCCAAGTTGGCACTGGTGCCAGCTTGGTCCTGGGAGGCATCCTGCGATATGCGGAATTTTAAAAGCCAGAAGGCTGCTCTGAGCCACAGCCCCTAGAACACAAAAACCGCCCCTTTTCCCTGGGAAATAAAACTCACCAACCCTAGTTGATGGTGTCAGTTTGCAGGAGGTACTTGGCACTCTCAAACCAGCCCAAGTTGGCACTGGTGCCAGCTTGGTCCTGGGAGGCATCCTGCGATATGCGGAATTTTAAAAGCCAGAAGGCTGCTCTGAGCCACAGCCCCTAGAACACAAAAACCGCCCCTTTTCCCTGGGAAATAAAACTCACCAACCCTAGTTGATGGTGTCAGTTTGCAGGAGGTACTTGGCACTCTCAAACCAGCCCAAGTTGGCACTGGTGCCAGCTTGGTCCTGGGAGGCATCCTGCGATATGCGGAATTTTAAAAGCCAGAAGGCTGCTCTGAGCCACAGCCCCTAGAACACAAAAACCGCCCCTTTTCCCTGGGAAATAAAACTCACCAACCCTAGTTGATGGTGTCAGTTTGCAGGAGGTACTTGGCACTCTCAAACCAGCCCAAGTTGGCACTGGTGCCAGCTTGGTCCTGGGAGGCATCCTGCGATATGCGGAATTTTAAAAGCCAGAAGGCTGCTCTGAGCCACAGCCCCTAGAACACAAAAACCGCCCCTTTTCCCTGGGAAATAAAACTCACCAACCCTAGTTGATGGTGTCAGTTTGCAGGAGGTACTTGGCACTCTCAAACCAGCCCAAGTTGGCACTGGTGCCAGCTTGGTCCTGGGAGGCATCCTGCGATATGCGGAATTTTAAAAGCCAGAAGGCTGCTCTGAGCCACAGCCCTAGAACACAAAAACCGCCCCTTTTCCCTGGGAAATAAAACTCACCAACCCTAGTTGATGGTGTCAGTTTGCAGGAGGTACTTGGCACTCTCAAACCAGCCCAAGTTGGCACTGGTGCCAGCTTGGTCCTGGGAGGCATCCTGCGATATGCGGAATTTTAAAAGCCAGAAGGCTGCTCTGAGCCACCGGCCCTAGAACACAAAAACCGCCCCTTTTCCCTGGGAAATAAAACTCACCAACCCTAGTTGATGGTGTCAGTTTGCAGGAGGTACTTGGCACTCTCAAACCAGCCCAAGTTGGCACTGGTGCCAGCTTGGTCCTGGGAGGCATCCTGCGATATGCGGAATTTTAAAAGCCAGAAGGCTGCTCTGAGCCACAGCCCCTAGAACACAAAAACCGCCCCTTTTCCCTGGGAAATAAAACTCACCAACCCTAGTTGATGGTGTCAGTTTGCAGGAGGTACTTGGCACTCTCAAACCAGCCCAAGTTGGCACTGGTGCCAGCTTGGTCCTGGGAGGCATCCTGCGATATGCGGAATTTTAAAAGCCAGAAGGCTGCTCTGAGCCACAGCCCCTAGAACACAAAAACCGCCCCTTTTCCCTGGGAAATAAAACTCACCAACCCTAGTTGATGGTGTCAGTTTGCAGGAGGTACTTGGCACTCTCAAACCAGCCCAAGTTGGCACTGGTGCCAGCTTGGTCCTGGGAGGCATCCTGCGATATGCGGAATTTTAAAAGCCAGAAGGCTGCTCTGAGCCACAGCCCTAGAACACAAAAACCGCCCCTTTTCCCTGGGAAATAAAACTCACCAACCCTAGTTGATGGTGTCAGTTTGCAGGAGGTACTTGGCACTCTCAAACCAGCCCAAGTTGGCACTGGTGCCAGCTTGGTCCTGGGAGGCATCCTGCGATATGCGGAATTTTAAAAGCCAGAAGGCTGCTCTGAGCCACAGGCCCTAGAACACAAAAACCGCCCCTTTTCCCTGGGAAATAAAACTCACCAACCCTAGTTGATGGTGTCAGTTTGCAGGAGGTACTTGGCACTCTCAAACCAGCCCAAGTTGGCACTGGTGCCAGCTTGGTCCTGGGAGGCATCCTGCGATATGCGGAATTTTAAAAGCCAGAAGGCTGCTCTGAGCCACAGCCCCTAGAACACAAAAACCGCCCCTTTTCCCTGGGAAATAAAACTCACCAACCCTAGTTGATGGTGTCAGTTTGCAGGAGGTACTTGGCACTCTCAAACCAGCCCAAGTTGGCACTGGTGCCAGCTTGGTCCTGGGAGGCATCCTGCGATATGCGGAATTTTAAAAGCCAGAAGGCTGCTCTGAGCCACAGCCCTAGAACACAAAAACCGCCCCTTTTCCCTGGGAAATAAAACTCACCAACCCTAGTTGATGGTGTCAGTTTGCAGGAGGTACTTGGCACTCTCAAACCAGCCCAAGTTGGCACTGGTGCCAGCTTGGTCCTGGGAGGCATCCTGCGATATGCGGAATTTTAAAAGCCAGAAGGCTGCTCTGAGCCACAGCCCCTAGAACACAAAAACCGCCCCTTTTCCCTGGGAAATAAAACTCACCAACCCTAGTTGATGGTGTCAGTTTGCAGGAGGTACTTGGCACTCTCAAACCAGCCCAAGTTGGCACTGGTGCCAGCTTGGTCCTGGGAGGCATCCTGCGATATGCGGAATTTTAAAAGCCAGAAGGCTGCTCTGAGCCACAGCCCTAGAACACAAAAACCGCCCCTTTTCCCTGGGAAATAAAACTCACCAACCCTAGTTGATGGTGTCAGTTTGCAGGAGGTACTTGGCACTCTCAAACCAGCCCAAGTTGGCACTGGTGCCAGCTTGGTCCTGGGAGGCATCCTGCGATATGCGGAATTTTAAAAGCCAGAAGGCTGCTCTGAGCCACAGGCCCTAGAACACAAAAACCGCCCCTTTTCCCTGGGAAATAAAACTCACCAACCCTAGTTGATGGTGTCAGTTTGCAGGAGGTACTTGGCACTCTCAAACCAGCCCAAGTTGGCACTGGTGCCAGCTTGGTCCTGGGAGGCATCCTGCGATATGCGGAATTTTAAAAGCCAGAAGGCTGCTCTGAGCCACAGCCCTAGAACACAAAAACCGCCCCTTTTCCCTGGTAAATAAAACTCACCAACCCTAGTTGATGGTGTCAGTTTGCAGGAGGTACTTGGCACTCTCAAACCAGCCCAAGTTGGCACTGGTGCCAGCTTGGTCCTGGGAGGCATCCTGCGATATGCGGAATTTTAAAAGCCAGAAGGCTGCTCTGAGCCACAGCCCCTAGAACACAAAAACCGCCCCTTTTCCCTGGGAAATAAAACTCACCAACCCTAGTTGATGGTGTCAGTTTGCAGGAGGTACTTGGCACTCTCAAACCAGCCCAAGTTGGCACTGGTGCCAGCTTGGTCCTGGGAGGCATCCTGCGATATGCGGAATTTTAAAAGCCAGAAGGCTGCTCTGAGCCACAGCCCCTAGAACACAAAAACCGCCCCTTTTCCCTGGGAAATAAAACTCACCAACCCTAGTTGATGGTGTCAGTTTGCAGGAGGTACTTGGCACTCTCAAACCAGCCCAAGTTGGCACTGGTGCCAGCTTGGTCCTGGGAGGCATCCTGCGATATGCGGAATTTTAAAAGCCAGAAGGCTGCTCTGAGCCACAGCCCTAGAACAAAAAACCGCCCCTTTTCCCTGGGAAATAAAACTCACCAACCCTAGTTGATGGTGTCAGTTTGCAGGAGGTACTTGGCACTCTCAAACCAGCCCAAGTTGGCACTGGTGCCAGCTTGGTCCTGGGAGGCATCCTGCGATATGCGGAATTTTAAAAGCCAGAAGGCTGCTCTGAGCCACAGCCCTAGAACACAAAAACCGCCCCTTTTCCCTGGGAAATAAAACTCACCAACCCTAGTTGATGGTGTCAGTTTGCAGGAGGTACTTGGCACTCTCAAACCAGCCCAAGTTGGCACTGGTGCCAGCTTGGTCCTGGGAGGCATCCTGCGATATGCGGAATTTTAAAAGCCAGAAGGCTGCTCTGAGCCACAGCCCCTAGAACACAAAAACCGCCCCTTTTCCCTGGGAAATAAAACTCACCAACCCTAGTTGATGGTGTCAGTTTGCAGGAGGTACTTGGCACTCTCAAACCAGCCCAAGTTGGCACTGGTGCCAGCTTGGTCCTGGGAGGCATCCTGCGATATGCGGAATTTTAAAAGCCAGAAGGCTGCTCTGAGCCACAGGCCCTAGAACAAAAAACCGCCCCTTTTCCCTGGGAAATAAAACTCACCAACCCTAGTTGATGGTGTCAGTTTGCAGGAGGTACTTGGCACTCTCAAACCAGCCCAAGTTGGCACTGGTGCCAGCTTGGTCCTGGGAGGCATCCTGCGATATGCGGAATTTTAAAAGCCAGAAGGCTGCTCTGAGCCACAGCCCTAGAACACAAAAACCGCCCCTTTTCCCTGGGAAATAAAACTCACCAACCCTAGTTGATGGTGTCAGTTTGCAGGAGGTACTTGGCACTCTCAAACCAGCCCAAGTTGGCACTGGTGCCAGCTTGGTCCTGGGAGGCATCCTGCGATATGCGGAATTTTAAAAGCCAGAAGGCTGCTCTGAGCCACAGCCCCTAGAACACAAAAACCGCCCCTTTTCCCTGGGAAATAAAACTCACCAACCCTAGTTGATGGTGTCAGTTTGCAGGAGGTACTTGGCACTCTCAAACCAGCCCAAGTTGGCACTGGTGCCAGCTTGGTCCTGGGAGGCATCCTGCGATATGCGGAATTTTAAAAGCCAGAAGGCTGCTCTGAGCCACAGCCCCTAGAACACAAAAACCGCCCCTTTTCCCTGGGAAATAAAACTCACCAACCCTAGTTGATGGTGTCAGTTTGCAGGAGGTACTTGGCACTCTCAAACCAGCCCAAGTTGGCACTGGTGCCAGCTTGGTCCTGGGAGGCATCCTGCGATATGCGGAATTTTAAAAGCCAGAAGGCTGCTCTGAGCCACAGCCCCTAGAACACAAAAACCGCCCCTTTTCCCTGGGAAATAAAACTCACCAACCCTAGTTGATGGTGTCAGTTTGCAGGAGGTACTTGGCACTCTCAAACCAGCCCAAGTTGGCACTGGTGCCAGCTTGGTCCTGGGAGGCATCCTGCGATATGCGGAATTTTAAAAGCCAGAAGGCTGCTCTGAGCCACAGGCCCTAGAACACAAAAACCGCCCCTTTTCCCTGGGAAATAAAACTCACCAACCCTAGTTGATGGTGTCAGTTTGCAGGAGGTACTTGGCACTCTCAAACCAGCCCAAGTTGGCACTGGTGCCAGCTTGGTCCTGGGAGGCATCCTGCGATATGCGGAATTTTAAAAGCCAGAAGGCTGCTCTGAGCCACAGCCCCTAGAACACAAAAACCGCCCCTTTTCCCTGGGAAATAAAACTCACCAACCCTAGTTGATGGTGTCAGTTTGCAGGAGGTACTTGGCACTCTCAAACCAGCCCAAGTTGGCACTGGTGCCAGCTTGGTCCTGGGAGGCATCCTGCGATATGCGGAATTTTAAAAGCCAGAAGGCTGCTCTGAGCCACAGCCCTAGAACAAAAAACCGCCCCTTTTCCCTGGGAAATAAAACTCACCAACCCTAGTTGATGGTGTCAGTTTGCAGGAGGTACTTGGCACTCTCAAACCAGCCCAAGTTGGCACTGGTGCCAGCTTGGTCCTGGGAGGCATCCTGCGATATGCGGAATTTTAAAAGCCAGAAGGCTGCTCTGAGCCACAGCCCCTAGAACACAAAAACCGCCCCTTTTCCCTGGGAAATAAAACTCACCAACCCTAGTTGATGGTGTCAGTTTGCAGGAGGTACTTGGCACTCTCAAACCAGCCCAAGTTGGCACTGGTGCCAGCTTGGTCCTGGGAGGCATCCTGCGATATGCGGAATTTTAAAAGCCAGAAGGCTGCTCTGAGCCACAGCCCCTAGAACAAAAAACCGCCCCTTTTCCCTGGGAAATAAAACTCACCAACCCTAGTTGATGGTGTCAGTTTGCAGGAGGTACTTGGCACTCTCAAACCAGCCCAAGTTGGCACTGGTGCCAGCTTGGTCCTGGGAGGCATCCTGCGATATGCGGAATTTTAAAAGCCAGAAGGCTGCTCTGAGCCACGGCCCTAGAACACAAACCGCCCCTTTTCCCTGGTAAGCAAAACTCACCAACCCTAGTTGATGGTGTCAGTTTGCAGGAGGTACTTGGCACTCTCAAACCAGCCCAAGTTGGCACTGGTGCCAGCTTGGTCCTGGGAGGCATCCTGCGATATGCGGAATTTTAAAAGCCAGAAGGCTGCTCTGAGCCACAGCCCCTAGAACACAAAAACCGCCCCTTTTCCCTGGGAAATAAAACTCACCAACCCTAGTTGATGGTGTCAGTTTGCAGGAGGTACTTGGCACTCTCAAACCAGCCCAAGTTGGCACTGGTGCCAGCTTGGTCCTGGGAGGCATCCTGCGATATGCGGAATTTTAAAAGCCAGAAGGCTGCTCTGAGCCACAGCCCCTAGAACACAAAAACCGCCCCTTTTCCCTGGGAAATAAAACTCACCAACCCTAGTTGATGGTGTCAGTTTGCAGGAGGTACTTGGCACTCTCAAACCAGCCCAAGTTGGCACTGGTGCCAGCTTGGTCCTGGGAGGCATCCTGCGATATGCGGAATTTTAAAAGCCAGAAGGCTGCTCTGAGCCACCGGCCCTAGAACAAAAAACCGCCCCTTTTCCCTGGGAAATAAAACTCACCAACCCTAGTTGATGGTGTCAGTTTGCAGGAGGTACTTGGCACTCTCAAACCAGCCCAAGTTGGCACTGGTGCCAGCTTGGTCCTGGGAGGCATCCTGCGATATGCGGAATTTTAAAAGCCAGAAGGCTGCTCTGAGCCACCGGCCCTAGAACACAAAAACCGCCCCTTTTCCCTGGTAAGCAAAACTCACCAACCCTAGTTGATGGTGTCAGTTTGCAGGAGGTACTTGGCACTCTCAAACCAGCCCAAGTTGGCACTGGTGCCAGCTTGGTCCTGGGAGGCATCCTGCGATATGCGGAATTTTAAAAGCCAGAAGGCTGCTCTGAGCCACAGCCCCTAGAACACAAAAACCGCCCCTTTTCCCTGGGAAATAAAACTCACCAACCCTAGTTGATGGTGTCAGTTTGCAGGAGGTACTTGGCACTCTCAAACCAGCCCAAGTTGGCACTGGTGCCAGCTTGGTCCTGGGAGGCATCCTGCGATATGCGGAATTTTAAAAGCCAGAAGGCTGCTCTGAGCCACAGCCCCTAGAACACAAAAACCGCCCCTTTTCCCTGGGAAATAAAACTCACCAACCCTAGTTGATGGTGTCAGTTTGCAGGAGGTACTTGGCACTCTCAAACCAGCCCAAGTTGGCACTGGTGCCAGCTTGGTCCTGGGAGGCATCCTGCGATATGCGGAATTTTAAAAGCCAGAAGGCTGCTCTGAGCCACAGGCCCTAGAACACAAAAACCGCCCCTTTTCCCTGGGAAATAAAACTCACCAACCCTAGTTGATGGTGTCAGTTTGCAGGAGGTACTTGGCACTCTCAAACCAGCCCAAGTTGGCACTGGTGCCAGCTTGGTCCTGGGAGGCATCCTGCGATATGCGGAATTTTAAAAGCCAGAAGGCTGCTCTGAGCCACAGCCCTAGAACACAAAAACCGCCCCTTTTCCCTGGGAAATAAAACTCACCAACCCTAGTTGATGGTGTCAGTTTGCAGGAGGTACTTGGCACTCTCAAACCAGCCCAAGTTGGCACTGGTGCCAGCTTGGTCCTGGGAGGCATCCTGCGATATGCGGAATTTTAAAAGCCAGAAGGCTGCTCTGAGCCACAGCCCCTAGAACACAAAAACCGCCCCTTTTCCCTGGGAAATAAAACTCACCAACCCTAGTTGATGGTGTCAGTTTGCAGGAGGTACTTGGCACTCTCAAACCAGCCCAAGTTGGCACTGGTGCCAGCTTGGTCCTGGGAGGCATCCTGCGATATGCGGAATTTTAAAAGCCAGAAGGCTGCTCTGAGCCACAGCCCCTAGAACACAAAAACCGCCCCTTTTCCCTGGGAAATAAAACTCACCAACCCTAGTTGATGGTGTCAGTTTGCAGGAGGTACTTGGCACTCTCAAACCAGCCCAAGTTGGCACTGGTGCCAGCTTGGTCCTGGGAGGCATCCTGCGATATGCGGAATTTTAAAAGCCAGAAGGCTGCTCTGAGCCACAGCCCCTAGAACACAAAAACCGCCCCTTTTCCCTGGGAAATAAAACTCACCAACCCTAGTTGATGGTGTCAGTTTGCAGGAGGTACTTGGCACTCTCAAACCAGCCCAAGTTGGCACTGGTGCCAGCTTGGTCCTGGGAGGCATCCTGCGATATGCGGAATTTTAAAAGCCAGAAGGCTGCTCTGAGCCACCGGCCCTAGAACACAAACCGCCCCTTTTCCCAGGAAGCAAAACTCACCAACCCTAGTTGATGGTGTCAGTTTGCAGGAGGTACTTGGCACTCTCAAACCAGCCCAAGTTGGCACTGGTGCCAGCTTGGTCCTGGGAGGCATCCTGCGATATGCGGAATTTTAAAAGCCAGAAGGCTGCTCTGAGCCACAGCCCCTAGAACACAAAAACCGCCCCTTTTCCCTGGGAAATAAAACTCACCAACCCTAGTTGATGGTGTCAGTTTGCAGGAGGTACTTGGCACTCTCAAACCAGCCCAAGTTGGCACTGGTGCCAGCTTGGTCCTGGGAGGCATCCTGCGATATGCGGAATTTTAAAAGCCAGAAGGCTGCTCTGAGCCACAGCCCCTAGAACACAAAAACCGCCCCTTTTCCCTGGGAAATAAAACTCACCAACCCTAGTTGATGGTGTCAGTTTGCAGGAGGTACTTGGCACTCTCAAACCAGCCCAAGTTGGCACTGGTGCCAGCTTGGTCCTGGGAGGCATCCTGCGATATGCGGAATTTTAAAAGCCAGAAGGCTGCTCTGAGCCACAGCCCCTAGAACACAAAAACCGCCCCTTTTCCCTGGGAAATAAAACTCACCAACCCTAGTTGATGGTGTCAGTTTGCAGGAGGTACTTGGCACTCTCAAACCAGCCCAAGTTGGCACTGGTGCCAGCTTGGTCCTGGGAGGCATCCTGCGATATGCGGAATTTTAAAAGCCAGAAGGCTGCTCTGAGCCACGGCCCTAGAACAAAAACCGCCCCTTTTCCCTGGGAAATAAAACTCACCAACCCTAGTTGATGGTGTCAGTTTGCAGGAGGTACTTGGCACTCTCAAACCAGCCCAAGTTGGCACTGGTGCCAGCTTGGTCCTGGGAGGCATCCTGCGATATGCGGAATTTTAAAAGCCAGAAGGCTGCTCTGAGCCACCGGCCCTAGAACACAAAAACCGCCCCTTTTCCCTGGTAAGCAAAACTCACCAACCCTAGTTGATGGTGTCAGTTTGCAGGAGGTACTTGGCACTCTCAAACCAGCCCAAGTTGGCACTGGTGCCAGCTTGGTCCTGGGAGGCATCCTGCGATATGCGGAATTTTAAAAGCCAGAAGGCTGCTCTGAGCCACAGCCCCTAGAACACAAAAACCGCCCCTTTTCCCTGGGAAATAAAACTCACCAACCCTAGTTGATGGTGTCAGTTTGCAGGAGGTACTTGGCACTCTCAAACCAGCCCAAGTTGGCACTGGTGCCAGCTTGGTCCTGGGAGGCATCCTGCGATATGCGGAATTTTAAAAGCCAGAAGGCTGCTCTGAGCCACAGCCCTAGAACACAAAAACCGCCCCTTTTCCCTGGGAAATAAAACTCACCAACCCTAGTTGATGGTGTCAGTTTGCAGGAGGTACTTGGCACTCTCAAACCAGCCCAAGTTGGCACTGGTGCCAGCTTGGTCCTGGGAGGCATCCTGCGATATGCGGAATTTTAAAAGCCAGAAGGCTGCTCTGAGCCACAGCCCCTAGAACACAAAAACCGCCCCTTTTCCCTGGGAAATAAAACTCACCAACCCTAGTTGATGGTGTCAGTTTGCAGGAGGTACTTGGCACTCTCAAACCAGCCCAAGTTGGCACTGGTGCCAGCTTGGTCCTGGGAGGCATCCTGCGATATGCGGAATTTTAAAAGCCAGAAGGCTGCTCTGAGCCACAGCCCCTAGAACACAAAAACCGCCCCTTTTCCCTGGGAAATAAAACTCACCAACCCTAGTTGATGGTGTCAGTTTGCAGGAGGTACTTGGCACTCTCAAACCAGCCCAAGTTGGCACTGGTGCCAGCTTGGTCCTGGGAGGCATCCTGCGATATGCGGAATTTTAAAAGCCAGAAGGCTGCTCTGAGCCACGGCCCTAGAACACAAAAACCGCCCCTTTTCCCTGGGAAATAAAACTCACCAACCCTAGTTGATGGTGTCAGTTTGCAGGAGGTACTTGGCACTCTCAAACCAGCCCAAGTTGGCACTGGTGCCAGCTTGGTCCTGGGAGGCATCCTGCGATATGCGGAATTTTAAAAGCCAGAAGGCTGCTCTGAGCCACCGGCCCTAGAACACAAAAACCGCCCCTTTTCCCAGGTAAGCAAAACTCACCAACCCTAGTTGATGGTGTCAGTTTGCAGGAGGTACTTGGCACTCTCAAACCAGCCCAAGTTGGCACTGGTGCCAGCTTGGTCCTGGGAGGCATCCTGCGATATGCGGAATTTTAAAAGCCAGAAGGCTGCTCTGAGCCACAGCCCCTAGAACACAAAAACCGCCCCTTTTCCCTGGGAAATAAAACTCACCAACCCTAGTTGATGGTGTCAGTTTGCAGGAGGTACTTGGCACTCTCAAACCAGCCCAAGTTGGCACTGGTGCCAGCTTGGTCCTGGGAGGCATCCTGCGATATGCGGAATTTTAAAAGCCAGAAGGCTGCTCTGAGCCACAGCCCCTAGAACACAAAAACCGCCCCTTTTCCCTGGGAAATAAAACTCACCAACCCTAGTTGATGGTGTCAGTTTGCAGGAGGTACTTGGCACTCTCAAACCAGCCCAAGTTGGCACTGGTGCCAGCTTGGTCCTGGGAGGCATCCTGCGATATGCGGAATTTTAAAAGCCAGAAGGCTGCTCTGAGCCACAGCCCCTAGAACACAAAAACCGCCCCTTTTCCCTGGGAAATAAAACTCACCAACCCTAGTTGATGGTGTCAGTTTGCAGGAGGTACTTGGCACTCTCAAACCAGCCCAAGTTGGCACTGGTGCCAGCTTGGTCCTGGGAGGCATCCTGCGATATGCGGAATTTTAAAAGCCAGAAGGCTGCTCTGAGCCACAGCCCCTAGAACACAAAAACCGCCCCTTTTCCCTGGGAAATAAAACTCACCAACCCTAGTTGATGGTGTCAGTTTGCAGGAGGTACTTGGCACTCTCAAACCAGCCCAAGTTGGCACTGGTGCCAGCTTGGTCCTGGGAGGCATCCTGCGATATGCGGAATTTTAAAAGCCAGAAGGCTGCTCTGAGCCACAGGCCCTAGAACACAAAAACCGCCCCTTTTCCCTGGGAAATAAAACTCACCAACCCTAGTTGATGGTGTCAGTTTGCAGGAGGTACTTGGCACTCTCAAACCAGCCCAAGTTGGCACTGGTGCCAGCTTGGTCCTGGGAGGCATCCTGCGATATGCGGAATTTTAAAAGCCAGAAGGCTGCTCTGAGCCACAGCCCTAGAACACAAAAACCGCCCCTTTTCCCTGGGAAATAAAACTCACCAACCCTAGTTGATGGTGTCAGTTTGCAGGAGGTACTTGGCACTCTCAAACCAGCCCAAGTTGGCACTGGTGCCAGCTTGGTCCTGGGAGGCATCCTGCGATATGCGGAATTTTAAAAGCCAGAAGGCTGCTCTGAGCCACAGCCCCTAGAACACAAAAACCGCCCCTTTTCCCTGGGAAATAAAACTCACCAACCCTAGTTGATGGTGTCAGTTTGCAGGAGGTACTTGGCACTCTCAAACCAGCCCAAGTTGGCACTGGTGCCAGCTTGGTCCTGGGAGGCATCCTGCGATATGCGGAATTTTAAAAGCCAGAAGGCTGCTCTGAGCCACAGGCCCTAGAACACAAAAACCGCCCCTTTTCCCAGGAAATAAAACTCACCAACCCTAGTTGATGGTGTCAGTTTGCAGGAGGTACTTGGCACTCTCAAACCAGCCCAAGTTGGCACTGGTGCCAGCTTGGTCCTGGGAGGCATCCTGCGATATGCGGAATTTTAAAAGCCAGAAGGCTGCTCTGAGCCACAGCCCTAGAACACAAAAACCGCCCCTTTTCCCTGGGAAATAAAACTCACCAACCCTAGTTGATGGTGTCAGTTTGCAGGAGGTACTTGGCACTCTCAAACCAGCCCAAGTTGGCACTGGTGCCAGCTTGGTCCTGGGAGGCATCCTGCGATATGCGGAATTTTAAAAGCCAGAAGGCTGCTCTGAGCCACAGCCCCTAGAACACAAAAACCGCCCCTTTTCCCTGGGAAATAAAACTCACCAACCCTAGTTGATGGTGTCAGTTTGCAGGAGGTACTTGGCACTCTCAAACCAGCCCAAGTTGGCACTGGTGCCAGCTTGGTCCTGGGAGGCATCCTGCGATATGCGGAATTTTAAAAGCCAGAAGGCTGCTCTGAGCCACAGGCCCTAGAACACAAAAACCGCCCCTTTTCCCTGGGAAATAAAACTCACCAACCCTAGTTGATGGTGTCAGTTTGCAGGAGGTACTTGGCACTCTCAAACCAGCCCAAGTTGGCACTGGTGCCAGCTTGGTCCTGGGAGGCATCCTGCGATATGCGGAATTTTAAAAGCCAGAAGGCTGCTCTGAGCCACAGCCCTAGAACACAAAAACCGCCCCTTTTCCCTGGGAAATAAAACTCACCAACCCTAGTTGATGGTGTCAGTTTGCAGGAGGTACTTGGCACTCTCAAACCAGCCCAAGTTGGCACTGGTGCCAGCTTGGTCCTGGGAGGCATCCTGCGATATGCGGAATTTTAAAAGCCAGAAGGCTGCTCTGAGCCACAGCCCCTAGAACACAAAAACCGCCCCTTTTCCCTGGGAAATAAAACTCACCAACCCTAGTTGATGGTGTCAGTTTGCAGGAGGTACTTGGCACTCTCAAACCAGCCCAAGTTGGCACTGGTGCCAGCTTGGTCCTGGGAGGCATCCTGCGATATGCGGAATTTTAAAAGCCAGAAGGCTGCTCTGAGCCACAGCCCCTAGAACACAAAAACCGCCCCTTTTCCCTGGGAAATAAAACTCACCAACCCTAGTTGATGGTGTCAGTTTGCAGGAGGTACTTGGCACTCTCAAACCAGCCCAAGTTGGCACTGGTGCCAGCTTGGTCCTGGGAGGCATCCTGCGATATGCGGAATTTTAAAAGCCAGAAGGCTGCTCTGAGCCACAGCCCCTAGAACACAAAAACCGCCCCTTTTCCCTGGGAAATAAAACTCACCAACCCTAGTTGATGGTGTCAGTTTGCAGGAGGTACTTGGCACTCTCAAACCAGCCCAAGTTGGCACTGGTGCCAGCTTGGTCCTGGGAGGCATCCTGCGATATGCGGAATTTTAAAAGCCAGAAGGCTGCTCTGAGCCACAGGCCCTAGAACAAAAAACCGCCCCTTTTCCCTGGGAAATAAAACTCACCAACCCTAGTTGATGGTGTCAGTTTGCAGGAGGTACTTGGCACTCTCAAACCAGCCCAAGTTGGCACTGGTGCCAGCTTGGTCCTGGGAGGCATCCTGCGATATGCGGAATTTTAAAAGCCAGAAGGCTGCTCTGAGCCACCGGCCCTAGAACACAAAACCGCCCCTTTTCCCAGGTAAGCAAAACTCACCAACCCTAGTTGATGGTGTCAGTTTGCAGGAGGTACTTGGCACTCTCAAACCAGCCCAAGTTGGCACTGGTGCCAGCTTGGTCCTGGGAGGCATCCTGCGATATGCGGAATTTTAAAAGCCAGAAGGCTGCTCTGAGCCACAGCCCTAGAACACAAAAACCGCCCCTTTTCCCTGGGAAATAAAACTCACCAACCCTAGTTGATGGTGTCAGTTTGCAGGAGGTACTTGGCACTCTCAAACCAGCCCAAGTTGGCACTGGTGCCAGCTTGGTCCTGGGAGGCATCCTGCGATATGCGGAATTTTAAAAGCCAGAAGGCTGCTCTGAGCCACAGCCCCTAGAACACAAAAACCGCCCCTTTTCCCTGGGAAATAAAACTCACCAACCCTAGTTGATGGTGTCAGTTTGCAGGAGGTACTTGGCACTCTCAAACCAGCCCAAGTTGGCACTGGTGCCAGCTTGGTCCTGGGAGGCATCCTGCGATATGCGGAATTTTAAAAGCCAGAAGGCTGCTCTGAGCCACAGCCCTAGAACACAAAAACCGCCCCTTTTCCCTGGGAAATAAAACTCACCAACCCTAGTTGATGGTGTCAGTTTGCAGGAGGTACTTGGCACTCTCAAACCAGCCCAAGTTGGCACTGGTGCCAGCTTGGTCCTGGGAGGCATCCTGCGATATGCGGAATTTTAAAAGCCAGAAGGCTGCTCTGAGCCACAGGCCCTAGAACAACAAAAACCGCCCCTTTTCCCTGGGAAGCAAAACTCACCAACCCTAGTTGATGGTGTCAGTTTGCAGGAGGTACTTGGCACTCTCAAACCAGCCCAAGTTGGCACTGGTGCCAGCTTGGTCCTGGGAGGCATCCTGCGATATGCGGAATTTTAAAAGCCAGAAGGCTGCTCTGAGCCACAGCCCCTAGAACACAAAAACCGCCCCTTTTCCCTGGGAAATAAAACTCACCAACCCTAGTTGATGGTGTCAGTTTGCAGGAGGTACTTGGCACTCTCAAACCAGCCCAAGTTGGCACTGGTGCCAGCTTGGTCCTGGGAGGCATCCTGCGATATGCGGAATTTTAAAAGCCAGAAGGCTGCTCTGAGCCACAGCCCCTAGAACACAAAAACCGCCCCTTTTCCCTGGGAAATAAAACTCACCAACCCTAGTTGATGGTGTCAGTTTGCAGGAGGTACTTGGCACTCTCAAACCAGCCCAAGTTGGCACTGGTGCCAGCTTGGTCCTGGGAGGCATCCTGCGATATGCGGAATTTTAAAAGCCAGAAGGCTGCTCTGAGCCACGGCCCTAGAACAAAAAACCGCCCCTTTTCCCTGGGAAATAAAACTCACCAACCCTAGTTGATGGTGTCAGTTTGCAGGAGGTACTTGGCACTCTCAAACCAGCCCAAGTTGGCACTGGTGCCAGCTTGGTCCTGGGAGGCATCCTGCGATATGCGGAATTTTAAAAGCCAGAAGGCTGCTCTGAGCCACCGGCCCTAGAACACAAAAACCGCCCCTTTTCCCTGGGAAATAAAACTCACCAACCCTAGTTGATGGTGTCAGTTTGCAGGAGGTACTTGGCACTCTCAAACCAGCCCAAGTTGGCACTGGTGCCAGCTTGGTCCTGGGAGGCATCCTGCGATATGCGGAATTTTAAAAGCCAGAAGGCTGCTCTGAGCCACAGCCCCTAGAACACAAAAACCGCCCCTTTTCCCTGGGAAATAAAACTCACCAACCCTAGTTGATGGTGTCAGTTTGCAGGAGGTACTTGGCACTCTCAAACCAGCCCAAGTTGGCACTGGTGCCAGCTTGGTCCTGGGAGGCATCCTGCGATATGCGGAATTTTAAAAGCCAGAAGGCTGCTCTGAGCCACAGCCCCTAGAACACAAAAACCGCCCCTTTTCCCTGGGAAATAAAACTCACCAACCCTAGTTGATGGTGTCAGTTTGCAGGAGGTACTTGGCACTCTCAAACCAGCCCAAGTTGGCACTGGTGCCAGCTTGGTCCTGGGAGGCATCCTGCGATATGCGGAATTTTAAAAGCCAGAAGGCTGCTCTGAGCCACAGCCCCTAGAACACAAAAACCGCCCCTTTTCCCTGGGAAATAAAACTCACCAACCCTAGTTGATGGTGTCAGTTTGCAGGAGGTACTTGGCACTCTCAAACCAGCCCAAGTTGGCACTGGTGCCAGCTTGGTCCTGGGAGGCATCCTGCGATATGCGGAATTTTAAAAGCCAGAAGGCTGCTCTGAGCCACAGGCCCTAGAACACAAAAACCGCCCCTTTTCCCTGGGAAATAAAACTCACCAACCCTAGTTGATGGTGTCAGTTTGCAGGAGGTACTTGGCACTCTCAAACCAGCCCAAGTTGGCACTGGTGCCAGCTTGGTCCTGGGAGGCATCCTGCGATATGCGGAATTTTAAAAGCCAGAAGGCTGCTCTGAGCCACAGGCCCTAGAACACAAAAACCGCCCCTTTTCCCTGGGAAATAAAACTCACCAACCCTAGTTGATGGTGTCAGTTTGCAGGAGGTACTTGGCACTCTCAAACCAGCCCAAGTTGGCACTGGTGCCAGCTTGGTCCTGGGAGGCATCCTGCGATATGCGGAATTTTAAAAGCCAGAAGGCTGCTCTGAGCCACAGCCCCTAGAACACAAAAACCGCCCCTTTTCCCTGGGAAATAAAACTCACCAACCCTAGTTGATGGTGTCAGTTTGCAGGAGGTACTTGGCACTCTCAAACCAGCCCAAGTTGGCACTGGTGCCAGCTTGGTCCTGGGAGGCATCCTGCGATATGCGGAATTTTAAAAGCCAGAAGGCTGCTCTGAGCCACAGGCCCTAGAACACAAAAACCGCCCCTTTTCCCTGGGAAATAAAACTCACCAACCCTAGTTGATGGTGTCAGTTTGCAGGAGGTACTTGGCACTCTCAAACCAGCCCAAGTTGGCACTGGTGCCAGCTTGGTCCTGGGAGGCATCCTGCGATATGCGGAATTTTAAAAGCCAGAAGGCTGCTCTGAGCCACCGGCCCTAGAACACAAAAACCGCCCCTTTTCCCTGGGAAATAAAACTCACCAACCCTAGTTGATGGTGTCAGTTTGCAGGAGGTACTTGGCACTCTCAAACCAGCCCAAGTTGGCACTGGTGCCAGCTTGGTCCTGGGAGGCATCCTGCGATATGCGGAATTTTAAAAGCCAGAAGGCTGCTCTGAGCCACAGCCCCTAGAACACAAAAACCGCCCCTTTTCCCTGGGAAATAAAACTCACCAACCCTAGTTGATGGTGTCAGTTTGCAGGAGGTACTTGGCACTCTCAAACCAGCCCAAGTTGGCACTGGTGCCAGCTTGGTCCTGGGAGGCATCCTGCGATATGCGGAATTTTAAAAGCCAGAAGGCTGCTCTGAGCCACAGCCCTAGAACAAAAACCGCCCCTTTTCCCTGGGAAATAAAACTCACCAACCCTAGTTGATGGTGTCAGTTTGCAGGAGGTACTTGGCACTCTCAAACCAGCCCAAGTTGGCACTGGTGCCAGCTTGGTCCTGGGAGGCATCCTGCGATATGCGGAATTTTAAAAGCCAGAAGGCTGCTCTGAGCCACAGCCCCTAGAACACAAAAACCGCCCCTTTTCCCTGGGAAATAAAACTCACCAACCCTAGTTGATGGTGTCAGTTTGCAGGAGGTACTTGGCACTCTCAAACCAGCCCAAGTTGGCACTGGTGCCAGCTTGGTCCTGGGAGGCATCCTGCGATATGCGGAATTTTAAAAGCCAGAAGGCTGCTCTGAGCCACAGCCCCTAGAACACAAAAACCGCCCCTTTTCCCTGGGAAATAAAACTCACCAACCCTAGTTGATGGTGTCAGTTTGCAGGAGGTACTTGGCACTCTCAAACCAGCCCAAGTTGGCACTGGTGCCAGCTTGGTCCTGGGAGGCATCCTGCGATATGCGGAATTTTAAAAGCCAGAAGGCTGCTCTGAGCCACGGCCCTAGAACACAAAAACCGCCCCTTTTCCCTGGGAAATAAAACTCACCAACCCTAGTTGATGGTGTCAGTTTGCAGGAGGTACTTGGCACTCTCAAACCAGCCCAAGTTGGCACTGGTGCCAGCTTGGTCCTGGGAGGCATCCTGCGATATGCGGAATTTTAAAAGCCAGAAGGCTGCTCTGAGCCACAGCCCCTAGAACACAAAAACCGCCCCTTTTCCCTGGGAAATAAAACTCACCAACCCTAGTTGATGGTGTCAGTTTGCAGGAGGTACTTGGCACTCTCAAACCAGCCCAAGTTGGCACTGGTGCCAGCTTGGTCCTGGGAGGCATCCTGCGATATGCGGAATTTTAAAAGCCAGAAGGCTGCTCTGAGCCACAGCCCCTAGAACACAAAAACCGCCCCTTTTCCCTGGGAAATAAAACTCACCAACCCTAGTTGATGGTGTCAGTTTGCAGGAGGTACTTGGCACTCTCAAACCAGCCCAAGTTGGCACTGGTGCCAGCTTGGTCCTGGGAGGCATCCTGCGATATGCGGAATTTTAAAAGCCAGAAGGCTGCTCTGAGCCACAGGCCCTAGAACAAAAAACCGCCCCTTTTCCCTGGGAAATAAAACTCACCAACCCTAGTTGATGGTGTCAGTTTGCAGGAGGTACTTGGCACTCTCAAACCAGCCCAAGTTGGCACTGGTGCCAGCTTGGTCCTGGGAGGCATCCTGCGATATGCGGAATTTTAAAAGCCAGAAGGCTGCTCTGAGCCACAGCCCTAGAACACAAAAACCGCCCCTTTTCCCTGGGAAATAAAACTCACCAACCCTAGTTGATGGTGTCAGTTTGCAGGAGGTACTTGGCACTCTCAAACCAGCCCAAGTTGGCACTGGTGCCAGCTTGGTCCTGGGAGGCATCCTGCGATATGCGGAATTTTAAAAGCCAGAAGGCTGCTCTGAGCCACAGCCCTAGAACACAAAAACCGCCCCTTTTCCCTGGGAAATAAAACTCACCAACCCTAGTTGATGGTGTCAGTTTGCAGGAGGTACTTGGCACTCTCAAACCAGCCCAAGTTGGCACTGGTGCCAGCTTGGTCCTGGGAGGCATCCTGCGATATGCGGAATTTTAAAAGCCAGAAGGCTGCTCTGAGCCACCGGCCCTAGAACAAAAAACCGCCCCTTTTCCCAGGTAATAAAACTCACCAACCCTAGTTGATGGTGTCAGTTTGCAGGAGGTACTTGGCACTCTCAAACCAGCCCAAGTTGGCACTGGTGCCAGCTTGGTCCTGGGAGGCATCCTGCGATATGCGGAATTTTAAAAGCCAGAAGGCTGCTCTGAGCCACAGCCCTAGAACACAAAAACCGCCCCTTTTCCCTGGGAAATAAAACTCACCAACCCTAGTTGATGGTGTCAGTTTGCAGGAGGTACTTGGCACTCTCAAACCAGCCCAAGTTGGCACTGGTGCCAGCTTGGTCCTGGGAGGCATCCTGCGATATGCGGAATTTTAAAAGCCAGAAGGCTGCTCTGAGCCACAGCCCTAGAACACAAAAACCGCCCCTTTTCCCTGGGAAATAAAACTCACCAACCCTAGTTGATGGTGTCAGTTTGCAGGAGGTACTTGGCACTCTCAAACCAGCCCAAGTTGGCACTGGTGCCAGCTTGGTCCTGGGAGGCATCCTGCGATATGCGGAATTTTAAAAGCCAGAAGGCTGCTCTGAGCCACAGCCCTAGAACACAAAAACCGCCCCTTTTCCCTGGGAAATAAAACTCACCAACCCTAGTTGATGGTGTCAGTTTGCAGGAGGTACTTGGCACTCTCAAACCAGCCCAAGTTGGCACTGGTGCCAGCTTGGTCCTGGGAGGCATCCTGCGATATGCGGAATTTTAAAAGCCAGAAGGCTGCTCTGAGCCACAGCCCCTAGAACACAAAAACCGCCCCTTTTCCCTGGGAAATAAAACTCACCAACCCTAGTTGATGGTGTCAGTTTGCAGGAGGTACTTGGCACTCTCAAACCAGCCCAAGTTGGCACTGGTGCCAGCTTGGTCCTGGGAGGCATCCTGCGATATGCGGAATTTTAAAAGCCAGAAGGCTGCTCTGAGCCACAGCCCTAGAACACAAAAACCGCCCCTTTTCCCTGGGAAATAAAACTCACCAACCCTAGTTGATGGTGTCAGTTTGCAGGAGGTACTTGGCACTCTCAAACCAGCCCAAGTTGGCACTGGTGCCAGCTTGGTCCTGGGAGGCATCCTGCGATATGCGGAATTTTAAAAGCCAGAAGGCTGCTCTGAGCCACGGCCCTAGAACACAAAAACCGCCCCTTTTCCCTGGGAAATAAAACTCACCAACCCTAGTTGATGGTGTCAGTTTGCAGGAGGTACTTGGCACTCTCAAACCAGCCCAAGTTGGCACTGGTGCCAGCTTGGTCCTGGGAGGCATCCTGCGATATGCGGAATTTTAAAAGCCAGAAGGCTGCTCTGAGCCACAGCCCCTAGAACACAAAAACCGCCCCTTTTCCCTGGGAAATAAAACTCACCAACCCTAGTTGATGGTGTCAGTTTGCAGGAGGTACTTGGCACTCTCAAACCAGCCCAAGTTGGCACTGGTGCCAGCTTGGTCCTGGGAGGCATCCTGCGATATGCGGAATTTTAAAAGCCAGAAGGCTGCTCTGAGCCACAGCCCCTAGAACACAAAAACCGCCCCTTTTCCCTGGGAAATAAAACTCACCAACCCTAGTTGATGGTGTCAGTTTGCAGGAGGTACTTGGCACTCTCAAACCAGCCCAAGTTGGCACTGGTGCCAGCTTGGTCCTGGGAGGCATCCTGCGATATGCGGAATTTTAAAAGCCAGAAGGCTGCTCTGAGCCACAGCCCTAGAACACAAAAACCGCCCCTTTTCCCTGGGAAATAAAACTCACCAACCCTAGTTGATGGTGTCAGTTTGCAGGAGGTACTTGGCACTCTCAAACCAGCCCAAGTTGGCACTGGTGCCAGCTTGGTCCTGGGAGGCATCCTGCGATATGCGGAATTTTAAAAGCCAGAAGGCTGCTCTGAGCCACAGCCCTAGAACACAAAAACCGCCCCTTTTCCCTGGTAAATAAAACTCACCAACCCTAGTTGATGGTGTCAGTTTGCAGGAGGTACTTGGCACTCTCAAACCAGCCCAAGTTGGCACTGGTGCCAGCTTGGTCCTGGGAGGCATCCTGCGATATGCGGAATTTTAAAAGCCAGAAGGCTGCTCTGAGCCACAGCCCCTAGAACACAAAAACCGCCCCTTTTCCCTGGGAAATAAAACTCACCAACCCTAGTTGATGGTGTCAGTTTGCAGGAGGTACTTGGCACTCTCAAACCAGCCCAAGTTGGCACTGGTGCCAGCTTGGTCCTGGGAGGCATCCTGCGATATGCGGAATTTTAAAAGCCAGAAGGCTGCTCTGAGCCACAGCCCCTAGAACACAAAAACCGCCCCTTTTCCCTGGGAAATAAAACTCACCAACCCTAGTTGATGGTGTCAGTTTGCAGGAGGTACTTGGCACTCTCAAACCAGCCCAAGTTGGCACTGGTGCCAGCTTGGTCCTGGGAGGCATCCTGCGATATGCGGAATTTTAAAAGCCAGAAGGCTGCTCTGAGCCACAGCCCCTAGAACACAAAAACCGCCCCTTTTCCCTGGGAAATAAAACTCACCAACCCTAGTTGATGGTGTCAGTTTGCAGGAGGTACTTGGCACTCTCAAACCAGCCCAAGTTGGCACTGGTGCCAGCTTGGTCCTGGGAGGCATCCTGCGATATGCGGAATTTTAAAAGCCAGAAGGCTGCTCTGAGCCACAGCCCCTAGAACACAAAAACCGCCCCTTTTCCCTGGGAAATAAAACTCACCAACCCTAGTTGATGGTGTCAGTTTGCAGGAGGTACTTGGCACTCTCAAACCAGCCCAAGTTGGCACTGGTGCCAGCTTGGTCCTGGGAGGCATCCTGCGATATGCGGAATTTTAAAAGCCAGAAGGCTGCTCTGAGCCACAGGCCCTAGAACAAAAAACCGCCCCTTTTCCCTGGGAAGCAAAACTCACCAACCCTAGTTGATGGTGTCAGTTTGCAGGAGGTACTTGGCACTCTCAAACCAGCCCAAGTTGGCACTGGTGCCAGCTTGGTCCTGGGAGGCATCCTGCGATATGCGGAATTTTAAAAGCCAGAAGGCTGCTCTGAGCCACAGCCCTAGAACACAAAAACCGCCCCTTTTCCCTGGGAAATAAAACTCACCAACCCTAGTTGATGGTGTCAGTTTGCAGGAGGTACTTGGCACTCTCAAACCAGCCCAAGTTGGCACTGGTGCCAGCTTGGTCCTGGGAGGCATCCTGCGATATGCGGAATTTTAAAAGCCAGAAGGCTGCTCTGAGCCACAGCCCTAGAACACAAAAACCGCCCCTTTTCCCTGGGAAATAAAACTCACCAACCCTAGTTGATGGTGTCAGTTTGCAGGAGGTACTTGGCACTCTCAAACCAGCCCAAGTTGGCACTGGTGCCAGCTTGGTCCTGGGAGGCATCCTGCGATATGCGGAATTTTAAAAGCCAGAAGGCTGCTCTGAGCCACAGCCCCTAGAACACAAAAACCGCCCCTTTTCCCTGGGAAATAAAACTCACCAACCCTAGTTGATGGTGTCAGTTTGCAGGAGGTACTTGGCACTCTCAAACCAGCCCAAGTTGGCACTGGTGCCAGCTTGGTCCTGGGAGGCATCCTGCGATATGCGGAATTTTAAAAGCCAGAAGGCTGCTCTGAGCCACAGCCCTAGAACACAAAACCGCCCCTTTTCCCTGGGAAATAAAACTCACCAACCCTAGTTGATGGTGTCAGTTTGCAGGAGGTACTTGGCACTCTCAAACCAGCCCAAGTTGGCACTGGTGCCAGCTTGGTCCTGGGAGGCATCCTGCGATATGCGGAATTTTAAAAGCCAGAAGGCTGCTCTGAGCCACAGCCCCTAGAACACAAAAACCGCCCCTTTTCCCTGGGAAATAAAACTCACCAACCCTAGTTGATGGTGTCAGTTTGCAGGAGGTACTTGGCACTCTCAAACCAGCCCAAGTTGGCACTGGTGCCAGCTTGGTCCTGGGAGGCATCCTGCGATATGCGGAATTTTAAAAGCCAGAAGGCTGCTCTGAGCCACAGCCCCTAGAACACAAAAACCGCCCCTTTTCCCTGGGAAATAAAACTCACCAACCCTAGTTGATGGTGTCAGTTTGCAGGAGGTACTTGGCACTCTCAAACCAGCCCAAGTTGGCACTGGTGCCAGCTTGGTCCTGGGAGGCATCCTGCGATATGCGGAATTTTAAAAGCCAGAAGGCTGCTCTGAGCCACGGCCCTAGAACAAAAAACCGCCCCTTTTCCCTGGGAAATAAAACTCACCAACCCTAGTTGATGGTGTCAGTTTGCAGGAGGTACTTGGCACTCTCAAACCAGCCCAAGTTGGCACTGGTGCCAGCTTGGTCCTGGGAGGCATCCTGCGATATGCGGAATTTTAAAAGCCAGAAGGCTGCTCTGAGCCACAGCCCCTAGAACACAAAAACCGCCCCTTTTCCCTGGGAAATAAAACTCACCAACCCTAGTTGATGGTGTCAGTTTGCAGGAGGTACTTGGCACTCTCAAACCAGCCCAAGTTGGCACTGGTGCCAGCTTGGTCCTGGGAGGCATCCTGCGATATGCGGAATTTTAAAAGCCAGAAGGCTGCTCTGAGCCACAGCCCCTAGAACACAAAAACCGCCCCTTTTCCCTGGGAAATAAAACTCACCAACCCTAGTTGATGGTGTCAGTTTGCAGGAGGTACTTGGCACTCTCAAACCAGCCCAAGTTGGCACTGGTGCCAGCTTGGTCCTGGGAGGCATCCTGCGATATGCGGAATTTTAAAAGCCAGAAGGCTGCTCTGAGCCACCGGCCCTAGAACAAAAAACCGCCCCTTTTCCCTGGGAAATAAAACTCACCAACCCTAGTTGATGGTGTCAGTTTGCAGGAGGTACTTGGCACTCTCAAACCAGCCCAAGTTGGCACTGGTGCCAGCTTGGTCCTGGGAGGCATCCTGCGATATGCGGAATTTTAAAAGCCAGAAGGCTGCTCTGAGCCACAGGCCCTAGAACACAAAAACGCCCCTTTTCCCTGGGAAATAAAACTCACCAACCCTAGTTGATGGTGTCAGTTTGCAGGAGGTACTTGGCACTCTCAAACCAGCCCAAGTTGGCACTGGTGCCAGCTTGGTCCTGGGAGGCATCCTGCGATATGCGGAATTTTAAAAGCCAGAAGGCTGCTCTGAGCCACAGCCCCTAGAACACAAAAACCGCCCCTTTTCCCTGGGAAATAAAACTCACCAACCCTAGTTGATGGTGTCAGTTTGCAGGAGGTACTTGGCACTCTCAAACCAGCCCAAGTTGGCACTGGTGCCAGCTTGGTCCTGGGAGGCATCCTGCGATATGCGGAATTTTAAAAGCCAGAAGGCTGCTCTGAGCCACCGGCCCTAGAACACAAAACCGCCCCTTTTCCCTGGGAAATAAAACTCACCAACCCTAGTTGATGGTGTCAGTTTGCAGGAGGTACTTGGCACTCTCAAACCAGCCCAAGTTGGCACTGGTGCCAGCTTGGTCCTGGGAGGCATCCTGCGATATGCGGAATTTTAAAAGCCAGAAGGCTGCTCTGAGCCACGGCCCTGAACACAAAAACCGCCCCTTTTCCCAGGGAAGCAAAACTCACCAACCCTAGTTGATGGTGTCAGTTTGCAGGAGGTACTTGGCACTCTCAAACCAGCCCAAGTTGGCACTGGTGCCAGCTTGGTCCTGGGAGGCATCCTGCGATATGCGGAATTTTAAAAGCCAGAAGGCTGCTCTGAGCCACAGCCCTAGAACACAAAAACCGCCCCTTTTCCCTGGGAAATAAAACTCACCAACCCTAGTTGATGGTGTCAGTTTCAGGAGGTACTTGGCACTCTCAAACCAGCCCAAGTTGGCACTGGTGCCAGCTTGGTCCTGGGAGGCATCCAGCGATATCGGAATTTGAAAGCCAGGAGGCTGCTGGGGAGCCACAGTCCTGGAACACAAGGGCACCGTGGCTTTTCCTGACCCTTCAAAACTCACTACCCTAGTTGAGGGTGTCAGTTTCAGGAGGTACTTAGGGCACTTTTAAAATAGAAGTTGGTTTTGGGAGCTTGGTCCAGGGAGGCATCCTGCAATATGCGGAATTAAAGGCCAGAAGGCTGGCTCTGAGCTCCTTCTTCTTGTCATCCATCTTCTCTGTGATGTGTGCATTTTAATTGGTTCATACTAAAGGTGCACTGTTTAATAAAGGTGATGGGTATTGGAGAAAAATTGTAAATATCACATACGCAATTATCAGTATAAGAATGTACGACCGCCCTAAAGGGGCAGAGAGTGCTTGTGGCTGCCTTGCTGGTCAGATCTCGGCTGGGCAGAACAAAAACCTTAGAGATAAGCTTTAATAAACAACCCGAAGGGCTCAGAGTCTTTTCATCGCGGGCTGCCTGCGAACCGTCCCACGCGAACCACCCCACGCATGGGACAGAGACACACACCGATCGGACATCTGGCGTCCTGGGTGGGCTCAGGTGAGCTCAAGAAGGGCTCAGGTGGGCTCGAGACGGGCTCAGGAAGAGCACAGGAGGAACACAGCCTGAGCCAGGCGGGCAGCTCCCACAGCTGGACTCGTTCCCGGGAGTACGCTGATATCTCCCGGAGAAAGCAGCGTCTGCAGACGGAGAAAGCAGCAGCCACTGAACAGCAGCAGCCACTGAGACCATCAACAATCATCGCACTCCTCTTCCACCGAAGGAGACTCGTACCAGGACAGCCCGGACCGGAATCAGAAAGGCGCCTCTGATCCCATCTCCTGCGGACTGCTGGACAGGACCAGGAGCCTTCGGACTGCCCCGACGACACAAATTCGGTGAGAAGGTTCAGATTTAAAACATCAATCACTATGGGAGGCACATACACTAAGGAGCAATTAGAAATCTTAGCGGCCTTACAAGGCTTGGCACAGATGCACACAAAGGGAATTCCCAAGAAACATCTTAAAGATTTATTACTGTGGGTCAGACTTAATTACCCGCATTCAGAGACCCGGTTGTTATTTGAAGTGGGTTTCTGGCAGGAGGTCAACAGGCACATATATTTGCTAGCAACAGAAAAGGATGAGGCAGCCTTGAAGTTATTATCTCCAGCAAGGATTATGTTGGAGGCAATTTCGGCTGAAGCTAGAAGCGCAGCCGGGCAGTTAGGTGATAAAAACCCCGGAAAGAAAAGGGGGGGTCAGGGCACGGGACAGAGACTAACTCTGGTCTCAGATAGCCCGGGAAAAACTGTCCCCGAAGAAGAGGAGGGACAGGAAAAATTAGAACTGCCTTCACTTCCAATTCCCCGAAAACCCAAGAAAACCCCAAAGCGTCCTGAGACCCCAGAGAATTTAGGAGACTCAGACACCGAGTCAGACACGAGTCCTGTCCCAGAGCCAGGCGATCCTGTTGGGGGGGAAATTCCCGAGTTACAGGAGCCGAGGGCGGAAAAGACAGGAGGGGGTGTGAAGTCGCGAACGGGGGTGGAGGGGAGCGGGACCGGCACGGAGGCACCGAGCCGCGGCGACCGTGATTGCGCAATAGGGGCGGCGTCGGGGGCGGCGGCGGCGGCGGTTCCGGGCGGGGAAGGAGGATTTGTGAGGGCAGGGGGGCATAGCACGGGTGGTACGGGTGCCGTGCCGGAAGCGGCGGCTCAGATGATACGCGCGGGGCGGGAAGAGTGCGCGGGACCGGGGGCGCGCGGGATTTCCGGGAAGGGCGGAAGCTCCACTGCGTCCATCTCAGATACGGGCAGTGAGGCGAGCGGAGCCTCAGAGACCCAGGCGGGGCCCGGCGGGAGGCGCAAGAAACGCATGACAATGACATCACAACACCCGGAAACAGGGATGCGGCGTTCTACCCGGATCGCAGCGCGCACGCGGGCCAAAGCGCGGGGCGAGCTTGTCGCGAGGAGGCGGGGCGTGAATACGACGTCAGAGGGGGAGGGAGAGTCGGAGGCGGAGACCGAGGGGGAGGCATCGGAGACGGAGCGGGGCGGAGACAGTGACGTCAGCTCAGGGGAGACGGGGGGCGTTCCCGGGGCCGCGCGAGCACGGAGGGTGCGGGCGGAGCGCGGCAGGGGGAGGGTCCCGCCCCCGGTGGCATCTCGGACGAGGAGGGGGTGTGGCCACAGCTCCAGTTCCCGGGGCTCCACCCCTTCCCCGGTCCCGATCCCCATGGCTCCGATCCCTGAAAGGCAGGCTTCACCCCCCCCAGGGGGACGTGCAGGTATTCAGCCTACATTGGCAGCCCAAGAAAAAACCGTGCGAACCCAATCTCGTAGCAGGTCTGCAACAATGCAGCAATTCTTTCCTACAATATATAAAGGGAAAGGTGCAGAGAAAAAAGCAATGTTACCAGAGCAGATGGATTACCCATCGACCTCGGAGTTTCGAGGGTTTGAAAATACGCCATATGGAGCGGATCAACAGGGGGATGATGTGATACAAATCACAGCATCGCAAGGCATTCCTGCATGGATGTTTTCAGCAGCAGAGGCAGCGAAAAGCTTTGTGCATTCATTCAATACAGCAAAAAAACAATCACGAGGATCTCAAATTTCTCTTTTAGATATAGGGGCAAAGCCAAAACCCTCAAAGGAGAGGAGGTGGTTTGGGGAATTACCAATGACCTCCACGGTCCCATTGTGTATGCAATTACCAATGGAGTTTCCTACAGAGGAGCCACAGCTGCCAGTGAAAACAATGAATTGGAAGCGCATCCGAAAAATATTAGCAAAGGAAAAGGACTTATTACAAGGTTCAGGGGACTTGACAATGCCAGTGACTTATGATGCACAAGGTCAAAACCCTAGGTGGGAAAGGATGGGTCATGATGTGGTCAAAGATTTAGTGAAAGCGGTTCAAAATAATGGACTGTGTTCTCAATATTTTAAACAACTTTTAACAGGGACATTTAATATGTATGATCTCACGCCATTTGATATTCGAAATCTTGTGTCAATGATTCTCACAGACACGCAAAATCTCGTTTGGGACAGAAGGTGGAGAAATTATCTTACAGAGTTGCGAAACAGATATCGAGGCGGGCCCAACGCGAACCTCACCGTGGCACAGTTGGCAGGGGATCCTCCAGATGACAACGCCGCGGAGCAAGCAGTACGTCTTCCCAGGAATGTGCTGACGGACATCAAAGAAGCAGCTCGAAAAGCGATCCTGCAGATTGCACCAGCAGGGGTTCATGACACTCCATATTCCTCCATTCGACAAGGACCCACAGAACCCTTTTCATCGTTTGTGGATCGACTCATGCAAGCCATCGATCGGCAGGTAGTGGATCAGCAAGCAAAGCAGCCTCTCACAGAAAGCTTAGCTTTCGGCAACGCCAACCCGGATTGCCAACGGGTCATTTCTACAATGCAAGGTCGACCAACCTTGGCAGACATGTTGGAGGCATGCAGCAAAGTGGGAACACCGCAGCATGTTGCATCGATCGTGAGGGAAGAGTTGAAAGGAGAGTGGGAAAACCGAATGAGAGGATGTTCGGAACAAATGGAAGGGAAGGTACTGGAAAAGATGCTTCAGCAGCAGAACGAGCTGATCGATAAGGTTCTTGCAACCGTTCAGAAAAAGAACAACCCGTCAGGAGGACGATGCTACAAATGTGGAGCGTTAGGCCACATGAGGAGGGACTGTCCACAAACGCACGCGCAAGCTCACACATCAACATCGCAAAGGCCGCTCTGCGCACGATGCGGAAGGGGAAGACATTCTGTGAAGGAATGTTTCTCAAAGACGGACGTAGAAGGAAATCCCCTACCGCTTCCGGGAAACGGGAGGAAGAGCGCGCCCATCCATTGCCAGCGCGTGACGACACAAGTGATGGCAGTGAGACAGGAACAAGCAGCACAGTCATCGGGGAACGTCAAGCAGACGCCCTCAGCAAAACCCTCAGCCGATTCCATAGCGACCCAGACCTCCTCCCACCAGGAGCACAGTGTCCATTGGCAGCTTCCAAACTAGTATGCTTCCTGAACGAAAGTCATGCAGAGATATCAACAGGTGTCCGCGGAGATTCATACAAGATGCAAGACTTCTTGATCGTGGGACAAGATAAGAGCAGCATTCTCGGACTTGTTGTTTATCCAACAGTTATTTCAGCAGATAAAAACACAGAACTAACAGTTCTGGCAAAAGCGCTTCGTCCACCACTGGTTGTGGCAAAGAACACCCAAATTGCACGAGCTTTCGCCTTGCCACCACATGCCATGGGGCAGGTCATGCCAATCTTTGATGAAGAAGGACTTCCTTTGAAGGAGCATGTCGAGGTACATACGACATGGATCAAGCACATAGGTCGGGACCGACCCATACTTACTTGTCAGTTAACCTGCAAAGACAAAACAATAGAGGTCAGGGGAATGCTTGACACGGGAGCAGATGTCACGGTAATATCTTACATCTTTTGGCCTCGTGAATGGGGTTTGGTTGTACCCCTGGGAACTCTCTCAGGCATAGGGGGAGCTTCTCTGTGTCTGCAGAGCGAAAATTCCATTGTTGTCACAGGACCGGGAAACAAAATGGCGGTCATTCGTCCTTTTGTAGTGCAAAGGCCAGTCACGGTTTGGGGAAGAGATCTTTTGGCTCAATGGGGCACAAAGATCGAACTGGATTTTTAATCGGGGTCACTGCGGCACTCGCCACACTAAAACTGACTTGGAGGACGGATAACCCGGTTTGGGTGGATCAGTGGCCCTTGGAGAGAAAGAAATTGAGTGCCCTGAGGAGCCTGGTCCAAGAGCAACTGCAGAAAGGACACATCAAACCGACAAACAGCCCTTGGAATTCTCCAGTGTTCGTCATCAAAAAGAAGCTATCAGGCAAATGGAGGTTGTTACATGATCTCAGAAAGATCAATGAAGGTATTGAAGACATGGGACCTCTTCAACTGGGTCTGCCATCAATCTCGATGATTCCCAGAGATTGGCCGCTTGTGGTGATTGACCTCAAGGACTGCTTTTTTAGTATACCTCTCCATCAAGACGACGCGCCCAGATTTGCTTTTTCTGTTCCAAGTATCAACAGGGAAACACCTCTGCAGCGATACCATTGGGTTGTACTCCCTCAGGGATTGAAGAACTCGCCCACAATCTGCCAATGGTACGTGGCACGAGCTTTGTTACCGGCGCGGAAGAAATTCCCGAAGGTAAAGATCATTCACTATACGGATGATCTGCTCATTGCGGCGTCAACACAGCAAGAGCTGCAAAAGGCTCGCGATTGTGTGATTGCAGAAGTGCAGAAGGCAGGTTTGGAGATCAGCACATCAAAGATCCAGGAGGTCGCGCCTTGGAGATATCTAGGGTGGAAAGTCTCAGAAAAAACAATAAGACCTCAGAAGATGGAAGTCAGCTCCAGAGTTCGTAATCTACATGATTTACAACAGCTGATAGGAGAAATTAACTGGATGAGACCAATTTTGGGAATCACGAATGATGACATTTCAGCACTGCTCGATCTTTTGAGAGGGGACACAGACATTCGATCTCCCAGAACACTTACACCAGAAGCAAAGAAGGAATTAGAAAAGGTGACAGATATCATCCAGAAGAGACAAGCACATCGAATTGTCCAATCATTGCCTTTTGAGTTGGCAGTGCTGGGAAAGAAAGCACAGTTCCATGGTCCGATCTTTCAGTGGGACTCATCTCAAAAAGATCCTTTGATAATCATAGAGTGGATTTTTCTACCGTACAGACCTCCGAAAACAATTCTTACAGATTTGGAGATGGCAGCACAGATCATAATAAAGGGAAGAACAAGGCTGTTGACAATAGCGGGACGAGAATTTTCAATCATTCATTTACCGTTGAAAAGAGATTATTTTGACTGGGCAATGCAAAAGTCAAAGGACTTGTTGATTGCACTGTTGGCTTTTCCCGGAACTTGCACAATCAATTTTCCCCAACACAGACTGTTGAAATCACAAATATGCTATAAAGCTAAGCCAAGGATAAGTGACGAGCCTCTGGAGGGGATCACAGTGTTCACGGATGGTTCAGGGAAGACACACAAGTCAGTGATCACGTGGTGGGATTCAATGACTGAGAAATGGGACTCAGATGTGAAGACGGTTCAAGGCTCTCCACAAGTTGTGGAATTGGCGGCTGTCGTTCGAGCATTTCAGTTGTTTAAGCAACCCCTCAATCTGATTACAGATTCTGCATATGTCGCAGGTGTAGTCAGGCGGTTGGAGGGTTCGCTTTTGAGAGAGGTCAACAATGAGGTTTTGTTCTCGTATCTAGTGAGCATGAAAACACTGTTAGAAGACAGGGAACATGAATATTTTATCACTCACATTAGAGCTCACACCACACTTCCGGGATTTCTAGCGGAGGGGAATGCTCGAGCAGACAGGTTGGCAATGCCAATCTCACAAACACTTCCGGACATTTTTGAGCAGGCGAGGCTGAGTCATGCATTTTTCCACCAAAATGCACAAGCGCTGATGGAATCCTTTCGCCTCACAAAAACTCAGGCGAGAGAAATCATTAGTGCTTGCCCTGATTGTCAACTAGTGCAGCCACCGGCTTCCACAGGAGCAGTCAATCCACGAGGACTGCAAAGCCTTCAGTTGTGGCAGGCTGACGTGACAAAGTATCCCTCATTTGGGAAACTCAAAAATGTCCATGTTTCAGTTGATACATTCTCGGGAGCAGTCTTTGCTTCAGCACATACAGGGGAAACAGCGGAACACGCTTGTCGGCATTTTTTGCAGGCATTTGCGTCATTAGGCGTGCCTCAAGAGATAAAAACAGACAATGGCCCAACATATACAGGCAGGGTGCTTGACAGATTTCTTAAAAAATGGGGTGTCAGACATACCTTTGGTATCCCACATTCACCTACAGGTCAAGCAATCATTGAGAGAACACACCATACCCTGAAATCTCTTTTGGACAGGCAAAAGAGGGGAGAGCCAGAGGCGACGCCTCACATGAAATTAAACAAAGCATTGTATGTGTTGAATTTTCTTAACAGTTCGTCTTCAGAGCCAAATCCACCAATCCTGAGACATTTCTCAAACAGCTCGCAGGCAAGGCTAAAGGAAAATCCTTTAGTTTTGATCAGAAACCCTGAGTCGGGACAAATAGAGGGTCCTTTCAAATTAATCACTTGGGGCAAGGGTTTTGCTTGTATCTCCACAGAGCGTGGTCCGAAGTGGGTGTCGGCGCGGCACGTGAAACCATTCCGAACGCGAGAACCGGAGGGCACTGATCCCAGAGACAGAGAGACGGGTGATCAGACGAGGGAAGAGGAGGCTCGGGCTGCAACCAACGATTCAGAAGCTGAGGCGACCGAATAAGAACTTTGGGAGAATTTCTTTTCTGTTAAAATTTTAAGTGGGAGGGACAATGTTCTTTCATAAGGGTAGAATCGTGAGCTTTGTGTTGCTCATGTGTCTCATTTCCCCATCAATAACCTTGCCTAAAGGCACAAACTTGCCGGTCAATCAACCGAAAACAAATGTTTGGGAAGCTTTAGCTCAGGCAGCAAATTTGGATAGTGTTTGCCTGACGCACTCGAGACCGGGAAGACCATTTACAGCATGCATGGTTGGATTGCCAGTGGATGAGTTGCTAATTCCAAGGCACACTCCAGTTAAAATCGCACAGATCGTTAAAGATCCTGTGAATGAGTGGTATGCTTGGATGCATCTCCTTCCTGTGGCCTCTACCGAGCCTCGGGAATTGGAAATTTTTGGGTCCATGACAATGGAGCTATGCATGCAATTCAAAATTTCAGACACAACAAAAGTAAACAAAACTATTGATGTTACCCCAAATCATGAGTTTTACAAAAACACATCAACCTGGTGCAAAAACACAGTAACAACAACCAGGGGGTCACTCCACGTTCCAGTGCAGTTGCCAAGAGGAGTCTTTCTAATTTGTGGAGACAGAATTTGGCACGGTATTCCTGCGAATGTCTGGGGAGGTCCATGCAGCATTGGAAAAATTTCAATATTGTCACCAGATTCAAAAATATTGAAAAAACAAAAGCGTAGGGACAAAAGATCTTTGCAACCTTACGCTGCAGATTGTGATGATAGCGTGTACACTTGGGACAAGGCAACGAGAATTGCTACAGCCATTTTTTCACCCCAAACAGCTTCGGGGGTGGCCTTGACCCAATTGGATCACATGGGATGCTGGTTGAGCAAACATGCTCATGCAGTCTCTCTTGCACTGAGTGACATGTTAAAAGACATAGACGGTGCAAGACAGGCGGCTCTCCAAAACAGAGCGGCAATTGATTATCTGTTGCTTGCTCACGGGCATGGGTGCGAAGAATTCGCTGGGATGTGCTGCATGAATCTGTCCGATCATTCGAGGTCAATTCATGAAAATATTCAACAAATAAAAGATAGCATAAAAAAGCTTGGCGAGATCACTGGATCTTGGATTGACGACGTGGTGAAGTTTTTTGACCTTTCTCCTTTATGGAGAGAGCTTTTAAGAGTAGGCTTTTACATTTTATAGTTCTTGTAGTTCTCACACTTTTTGTGCCATGTGTTCTTCTGTGTGTACGACGTGCAATGAGTCAAGTTACCAGACAAGTGCTTTTTGTGCAAAGAGAGGGGGGAGATGTGGGACTCAGCGCATCACCTCGGATGCTCTGAGTCCCAGGGAGACCCCTTGGGGGGCTCAGAAGTCCTGGAATGTAGCCAAGGGCACCTGGTGGCTTGATTTTGACCCTTCAAGGGTCGTGCTATCAAAGTATGAGGGTATGGAAGTTTCAGAGGTTTGAATGGTGTAGGGCAGGTGTTTTTATAGAATAGAATGTAGGTTTTAGGATTTTGGTACAGGGGGGTCTAATGGAGGCAAGATGGAGGATTCAGGCCCGACCTCGTGGCTTTTCTCCTTCTTCTTGTCATCCATCTTCTCTGTGATGTGTGCATTTTAGATTGGTTCATACTAAAGGTGCACTGTTTAATAAAGGTGATGGGTATTGGAGAAAAATTGTAAATATCACATACGCAATTATCAGTATAAGAATGTACGACCGCCCTAAAGGGGCAGAGAGTGCTTGTGGCTGCCTTGCTGGTCAGATCTCGGCTGGGCAGAACAAAAACCTTAGAGATAAGATTTAATAAACAACCCGAAGACTGAACTATAGAGGAGTCCAGACTCGTCTGTTCATCGCGGGCTGCCTGCGAACCGTCCCACGCGAACCACCCCACGCATGTCCGACAGAGACACACAGCCGATCGGACAGGAGGCATCCTGCGATATGCGGAATTTTAAAAGCCAGAAGGCTGCTCTGAGCCACAGCCCCTAGAACACACAAAAACCGCCCCTTTTCCCTGGGAAATAAAACTCACCAACCCTAGTTGATGGTGTCAGTTTGCAGGAGGTACTTGGCACTCTCAAACCAGCCCAAGTTGGCACTGGTGCCAGCTTGGTCCTGGGAGGCATCCTGCGATATGCGGAATTTTAAAAGCCAGAAGGCTGCTCTGAGCCACAGCCCCTAGAACACAAAAACCGCCCCTTTTCCCTGGGAAATAAAACTCACCAACCCTAGTTGATGGTGTCAGTTTGCAGGAGGTACTTGGCACTCTCAAACCAGCCCAAGTGGCACTGGTGCCAGCTTGGTCCTGGGAGGCATCCTGCGATATGCGGAATTTTAAAAGCCAGAAGGCTGCTCTGAGCCACAGGCCCTAGAACACAAAACCGCCCCTTTTCCCTGGAAATAAACTCACCACCCTAGTTGATGGTGTCAGTTTGCAGGAGGTACTTGGCACTCTCAAACCAGCCTGAGTTGGCACTGGTGCCAGCTTGTCCTGGGAGGCATCCTGCGATATGCGGAATTTTAAAAGCCAAAGGCTGCTCTGAGCCACAGCCCCTAGAACACAAAAACCGCCCCTTTTCCCTGGGAAATAAAACTCACCAACCCTAGTTGATGGTGTCAGTTTGCAGGAGGTACTTGGCACTCTCAAACCAGCCCAAGTTGGCACTGGTGCCAGCTTGGTCCTGGGAGGCATCCTGCGATATGCGGATTTTAAAAGCCAGAAGGCTGCTCTGAGCCACCGGCCCTAGAACAAAAAACCGCCCTTTTCCCTGGTAAATAAACTCACCAACCCTAGTTGATGGTGTCAGTTTGCAGGAGGTACTTGGCACTCTCAAACCAGCCCAAGTTGGCACTGGTGCCAGCTTGGTCCTGGGAGGCATCCTGCGATATGCGGAATTTAAAAGCCAAAGGCTGCTCTGAGCCACAGCCCTGAACACAAAACCGCCCCCCTTTTCCCAGGAATAAAACTCACCAACCCTAGTTGATGGTGTCAGTTTGCAGGAGGTACTTGGCACTCTCAAACCAGCCCAAGTTGGCACTGGTGCCAGCTTGGTCCTGGGAGGCATCCTGCGATATGCGGAATTTTAAAAGCCAGAAGGCTGCTCTGAGCCACAGCCCCTAGAACACAAAAACCGCCCCTTTTCCCTGGGAAATAAAACTCACCACCCTAGTTGATGGTGTCAGTTTGCAGGAGGTACTTGGCACTCTCAAACCAGCCCAAGTTGGCACTGGTGCCAGCTTGGTCCTGGGAGGCATCCTGCGATATGCGGAATTTAAAGCCCAAAGGCTGCTCTGAGCCACCGGCCCTGCAACAAACCCGCCCTTTTCCCTGTAAGCAAAACTCACCAACCCTAGTTCATGGTGTCAGTTTGCAGGAGGTACTTGGCACTCTCAAACCAGCCCAAGTTGGCACTGGTGCCAGCTTGGTCCTGGAGGCATCCTGCGATATGCGGAATTTTAAAAGCCAGAAGGCTGCTCTGAGCCACAGCCCCTAGAACACAAAAACCGCCCCTTTTCCCTGGAAATAAAACTCACCAACCCTAGTTGATGGTGTCAGTTTGCAGGAGGTACTTGGCACTCTCAAACCAGCCCAAGTTGGCACTGGTGCCAGCTTGTTCCTGGGAGGCATCCTGCGATATGCGGAATTTTAAAAGCCAGAAGGCTGCTCTGAGCCACAGCCCCTAGAACACAAAAACCGCCCCTTTTCCCTGGGAAATAAAACTCACCAACCCTAGTTGATGGTGTCAGTTTGCAGGAGGTACTTGGCACTCTCAAACCAGCCCAAGTTGGCACTGGTGCCAGCTTGGTCCTGGGAGGCATCCTGCGATATGCGGAATTTTAAAAGCAAGGCTGCTCTGAGCCACAGGCCCTAGAACACAAAAACCGCCCCTTTTCCCTGGGAAAAAAAAACTCACCAACCCTAGTTGATGGTGTCAGTTTGCAGGAGGTACTTGGCACTCTCAAACCAGCCCAAGTTGGCACTGGTGCCAGCTTGGTCCTGGGAGGCATCCTGCGATATGCGGAATTTTAAAAGCCAGAAGGCTGCTCTGAGCCACGCCCCTAGAACACAAAAACCGCCCCTTTTCCCTGAAATAAACTCACCAACCCTAGTTGATGGTGTCAGTTTGCAGGAGGTACTTGGCACTCTCAAACCAGCCCATTGGCACTGGTGCCAGCTTGGTCCTGGGAGGCATCCTGCGATATGCGGAATTTTAAAAGCCAGAAGGCTGCTCTGAGCCACAGCCCCTAGAACACAAAACCCCCCTTTTCCCTGGAAATAAAACTCACCAACCCTAGTTGATGGTGTCAGTTTGCAGGAGGTACTTGGCACTCTCAAACCAGCCCAAGTTGGCACTGGTGCCAGCTTGGTCCTGGGAGGCATCCTGCGATATGCGGAATTTTAAAAGCCAGAAGGCTGCTCTGAGCCCAGCCCTGAACACAAAAACCGCCCCTTTTCCCTGGGAAATAAAACTCACCAACCCTAGTTGATGGTGTCAGTTTGCAGGAGGTACTTGGCACTCTCAAACCAGCCCAAGTTGGCACTGGTGCCAGCTTGGTCCTGGGAGGCATCCTGCGATATGCGGAATTTTAAAAGCCAGAAGGCTGCTGAGCCACAGCCCCTAGAACACAAAACCGCCCCTTTTCCCTGGAAATAAAACTCACCAACCCTAGTTGATGGTGTCAGTTTGCAGGAGGTACTTGGCACTCTCAAACCAGCCCAGTTGGCACTGGTGCCAGCTTGGTCCTGGGAGGCATCCTGCGATATGCGGAATTTTAAAAGCCAGAAGGCTGCTCTGAGCCACAGCCCCTAGAACACAAAACCGCCCCTTTTCCCTGGGAAATAAAACTCACCAACCCTAGTTGATGGTGTCAGTTTGCAGGAGGTACTTGGCACTCTCAAACCAGCCCAAGTTGGCACTGGTGCCAGCTTGGTCCTGGGAGGCATCCTGCGATATGCGGAATTTTAAAAGCCAGAAGGCTGCTCTGAGCCACCGCCCCTGCAACACCAACGCTGCCCCTTTTCCCAGGTAAGCAAAACTCACCAACCCTAGTTGATGGTGTCAGTTTGCAGGAGGTACTTGGCACTCTCAAACCAGCCCAGTTGGCACTGGTGCCAGCTTGGTCCTGGGAGGCATCCTGCGATATGCGGAATTTTAAAAGCCAGAAGGCTGCTCTGAGCCACAGCCCCTAGAACACAAAAACCGCCCCTTTTCCCTGGGAAATAAAACTCACCAACCCTAGTTGATGGTGTCAGTTTGCAGGAGGTACTTGGCACTCTCAAACCAGCCCAAGTTGGCACTGGTGCCAGCTTGGTCCTGGGAGGCATCCTGCGATATGCGGAATTTTAAAAGCCAGAAGGCTGCTCTGAGCCACCGGCCCTCAACACAAACGCTGCCCCTTTTCCCAGGTAAGCAAAACTCACCAACCCTAGTTGATGGTGTCAGTTTGCAGGAGGTACTTGGCACTCTCAAACCAGCCCAAGTTGGCACTGGTGCCAGCTTGGTCCTGGGAGGCATCCTGCGATATGCGGAATTTTAAAAGCCAGAAGGCTGCTCTGAGCCACCGGCCCTGAACAAAAAACCGCCCCTTTTCCCTGGTAGCAAAACTCACCAACCCTAGTTGATGGTGTCAGTTTGCAGGAGGTACTTGGCACTCTCAAACCAGCCCAAGTTGGCACTGGTGCCAGCTTGGTCCTGGGAGGCATCCTGCGATATGCGGAATTTTAAAAGCCAGAAGGCTGCTCTGAGCCACAGCCCCTAGAACACAAAAACCGCCCCTTTTCCCTGGGAATAAAACTCACCAACCCTAGTTGATGGTGTCAGTTTGCAGGAGGTACTTGGCACTCTCAAACCAGCCCAAGTTGGCACTGGTGCCAGCTTGGTCCTGGGAGGCATCCTGCGATATGCGGAATTTTAAAAGCCAGAAGGCTGCTCTGAGCCACAGCCCCTAACACAAAAACCGCCCCTTTTCCCTGGGAAATAAAACTCACCAACCCTAGTTGATGGTGTCAGTTTTCAGGAGGTACTTGGCACTCTCAAACCAGCCCAAGTTGGCACTGGTGCCAGCTTGGTCCTGGGAGGCATCCTGCGATATGCGGAATTTTAAAAGCCAGAAGGCTGCTCTGAGCCACAGCCCCTAGAACACAAAACGCCCCTTTTCCCTGGGAAATAAAACTCACCAACCCTAGTTGATGGTGTCAGTTTGCAGGAGGTACTTGGCACTCTCAAACCAGCCCAAGTTGGCACTGGTGCCAGCTTGGTTCTGGGAGGCATCCTGCGATATGCGGAATTTTAAAAGCCAGAAGGCTGCTCTGAGCCACAGCCCCTAGAACACAAACCGCCCCTTTTCCCTGGGAAATAAAACTCACCAACCCTAGTTGATGGTGTCAGTTTGCAGGAGGTACTTGGCACTCTCAAACCAGCCCAAGTTGGCACTGGTGCCAGCTTGGTCCTGGGAGGCATCCTGCGATATGCGGAATTTTAAAAGCCAGAAGGCTGCTCTGAGCCACAGCCCCTAGAACACAAAAACCGCCCCTTTTCCCTGGGAAATAAAACTCACCAACCCTAGTTGATGGTGTCAGTTTGCAGGAGGTACTTGGCACTCTCAAACCAGCCCAAGTTGGCACTGGTGCCAGCTTGGTCCTGGGAGGCATCCTGCGATATGCGGAATTTTAAAAGCCAGAAGGCTGCTCTGAGCCACAGCCCCTAGAACACAAAAACCGCCCCTTTTCCCTGGGAAATAAAACTCACCAACCCTAGTTGATGGTGTCAGTTTGCAGGAGGTACTTGGCACTCTCAAACCAGCCCAAGTTGGCACTGGTGCCAGCTTGGTCCTGGGAGGCATCCTGCGATATGCGGAATTTTAAAAGCCAGAAGGCTGCTCTGAGCCACAGCCCCTAGAACACAAAAACCGCCCCTTTTCCCTGGGAAATAAAACTCACCAACCCTAGTTGATGGTGTCAGTTTGCAGGAGGTACTTGGCACTCTCAAACCAGCCCAAGTTGGCACTGGTGCCAGCTTGGTCCTGGGAGGCATCCTGCGATATGCGGAATTTTAAAAGCCAGCCAAGGCTGCTCTGAGCCAACGGCCCTGCAACACCAACGCTGCCCCTTTTCCCAGGTAAGCAAAACTCACCAACCCTAGTTGATGGTGTCAGTTTGCAGGAGGTACTTGGCACTCTCAAACCAGCCCAAGTTGGCACTGGTGCCAGCTTGGTCCTGGGAGGCATCCTGCGATATGCGGAATTTTAAAAGCCAGAAGCTGCTCTGAGCCACAGCCCCTAGAACACAAAAACCGCCCCTTTTCCCTGGGAAATAAAACTCACCAACCCTAGTTGATGGTGTCAGTTTTCAGGAGGTACTTGGCACTCTCAAACCACCCAAGTTGGCACTGGTGCCAGCTTGGTCCTGGGAGGCTGTGGGAACTCAGCGCATCACCTCGGATGCTCTGAGTCCCAGGAGACCCCTTGGGGGGTCAGAAGTCCTGGAATGTAGCCAAGGGCACCTGGTGGCTTGATTTTGACCCTTCAAGGGTCGTGCTATCAAAGTATGAGGGTATGGAAGTTTCAGAGGTTTGAATGATGTAGGGCAGGTGTTTTTATAGAATAGAATGTAGGTTTTAGGATTTTGGTACAGGGGGTCTAATGGAGGCAAGATGGAGGATTCAGGCCCGACCTCGTGGCTTTTCTCCTTCTTCTTGTCATCCATCTTCTCTGTGATGTGTGCATTTTAGATTGGTTCATACTAAAGGTGCACTGTTTAATAAGGTGATGGGTATTGGAGAAAAATTGTAATATCACATACGCAATTATCAGTATAAGAATGTACGACCGCCCTAAAGGGGCAGAGAGTGCTTGTGGCTGCCTTGCTGGTCAGATCTCGGCTGGGCAGAACAAAAACCTTAGAGATAAGCTTTAATAAACAACCCGAAGACTGAACTATAGAGGAGTCCAGACTCGTCTTTTCATCGCGGGCTGCCTGCGAACCGTCCCACGCGAACCACCCCACGCATGTCCGACAGAGACACACAGCCGATCGGACATCTGGCGTCCCTGGGTGGGCTCAGGTGAGCTCAAGAAGGGCTCAGGTGGGCTCGAGACGGGCTCAGGAAGAGCACAGGAGGAACACAGCCTGAGCCAGGCGGGCAGCTCCCACAGCTGGACTCGTTCCCGGGAGTACGCTGATATCTCCCGGAGAAAGCAGCGTCTGCAGACGGAGAAAGCAGCAGCCACTGAACAGCAGCAGCCACTGAGACCATCAACAATCATCGCACTCCTCTTCCACCGAAGGAGACTCGTACCAGGACAGCCCGGACCGGAATCAGAAAGGCGCCTCTGATCCCATCTCCTGCGGACTGCTGGACAGGACCAGGAGCCTTCGGACTGCCCCGACGACACAAATTCGGTGAGAAGGTTCAGATTTAAAACATCAATCACTATGGGAGGCACATACACTAAGGAGCAATTAGAAATCTTAGCGGCCTTACAAGGCTTGGCACAGATGCACACAAAGGGAATTCCCAAGAAACATCTTAAAGATTTATTACTGTGGGTCAGACTTAATTACCCGCATTCAGAGACCCGGTTGTTATTTGAAGTGGGTTTCTGGCAGGAGGTCAACAGGCACATATATTTGCTAGCAACAGAAAAGGATGAGGCAGCCTTGAAGTTATTATCTCCAGCAAGGATTATGTTGGAGGCAATTTCGGCTGAAGCTAGAAGCGCAGCCGGGCAGTTAGGTGATAAAAACCCCGGAAAGAAAGGGGGGGTCAGGGCACGGGACAGAGACTAACTCTGGTCTCAGATAGCCCGGGAAAAACTGTCCCCGAAGAAGAGGAGGGACAGGAAAAATTAGAACTGCCTTCACTTCCAATTCCCCGAAAACCCAAGAAAACCCCAAAGCGTCCTGAGACCCCAGAGAATTTAGGAGACTCAGACACCGAGTCAGACACGAGTCCTGTCCCAGAGCCAGGCGATCCTGTTGGGGGGGAAATTCCCGAGTTACAGGAGCCGAGGGCGGAAAAGACAGGAGGGGGTGTGAAGTCGCGAACGGGGGTGGAGGGGAGCGGGACCGGCACGGAGGCACCGAGCCGCGGCGACCGTGATTGCGCAATAGGGGCGGCGTCGGGGGCGGCGGCGGCGGCGGTTCCGGGCGGGGAAGGAGGATTTGTGAGGGCAGGGGGGCATAGCACGGGTGGTACGGGTGCCGTGCCGGAAGCGGCGGCTCAGATGATACGCGCGGGGCGGGAAGAGTGCGCGGGACCGGGGGCGCGCGGGATTTCCGGGAAGGGCGGAAGCTCCACTGCGTCCATCTCAGATACGGGCAGTGAGGCGAGCGGAGCCTCAGAGACCCAGGCGGGGCCCGGCGGGAGGCGCAAGAAACGCATGACAATGACATCACAACACCCGGAAACAGGGATGCGGCGTTCTACCCGGATCGCAGCGCGCACGCGGGCCAAAGCGCGGGGCGAGCTTGTCGCGAGGAGGCGGGGCGTGAATACGACGTCAGAGGGGGAGGGAGAGTCGGAGGCGGAGACCGAGGGGGAGGCATCGGAGACGGAGCGGGGCGGAGACAGTGACGTCAGCTCAGGGGAGACGGGGGGCGTTCCCGGGGCCGCGCGAGCACGGAGGGTGCGGGCGGAGCGCGGCAGGGGGAGGGTCCCGCCCCCGGTGGCATCTCGGACGAGGAGGGGGTGTGGCCACAGCTCCAGTTCCCGGGGCTCCACCCCTTCCCCGGTCCCGATCCCCATGGCTCCGATCCCTGAAAGGCAGGCTTCACCCCCCCCAGGGGGACGTGCAGGTATTCAGCCTACATTGGCAGCCCAAGAAAAAACCGTGCGAACCCAATCTCGTAGCAGGTCTGCAACAATGCAGCAATTCTTTCCTACAATATATAAAGGGAAAGGTGCAGAGAAAAAAGCAATGTTACCAGAGCAGATGGATTACCCATCGACCTCGGAGTTTCGAGGGTTTGAAAATACGCCATATGGAGCGGATCAACAGGGGGATGATGTGATACAAATCACAGCATCGCAAGGCATTCCTGCATGGATGTTTTCAGCAGCAGAGGCAGCGAAAAGCTTTGTGCATTCATTCAATACAGCAAAAAAACAATCACGAGGATCTCAAATTTCTCTTTTAGATATAGGGGCAAAGCCAAAACCCTCAAAGGAGAGGAGGTGGTTTGGGGAATTACCAATGACCTCCACGGTCCCATTGTGTATGCAATTACCAATGGAGTTTCCTACAGAGGAGCCACAGCTGCCAGTGAAAACAATGAATTGGAAGCGCATCCGAAAAATATTAGCAAAGGAAAAGGACTTATTACAAGGTTCAGGGGACTTGACAATGCCAGTGACTTATGATGCACAAGGTCAAAACCCTAGGTGGGAAAGGATGGGTCATGATGTGGTCAAAGATTTAGTGAAAGCGGTTCAAAATAATGGACTGTGTTCTCAATATTTTAAACAACTTTTAACAGGGACATTTAATATGTATGATCTCACGCCATTTGATATTCGAAATCTTGTGTCAATGATTCTCACAGACACGCAAAATCTCGTTTGGGACAGAAGGTGGAGAAATTATCTTACAGAGTTGCGAAACAGATATCGAGGCGGGCCCAACGCGAACCTCACCGTGGCACAGTTGGCAGGGGATCCTCCAGATGACAACGCCGCGGAGCAAGCAGTACGTCTTCCCAGGAATGTGCTGACGGACATCAAAGAAGCAGCTCGAAAAGCGATCCTGCAGATTGCACCAGCAGGGGTTCATGACACTCCATATTCCTCCATTCGACAAGGACCCACAGAACCCTTTTCATCGTTTGTGGATCGACTCATGCAAGCCATCGATCGGCAGGTAGTGGATCAGCAAGCAAAGCAGCCTCTCACAGAAAGCTTAGCTTTCGGCAACGCCAACCCGGATTGCCAACGGGTCATTTCTACAATGCAAGGTCGACCAACCTTGGCAGACATGTTGGAGGCATGCAGCAAAGTGGGAACACCGCAGCATGTTGCATCGATCGTGAGGGAAGAGTTGAAAGGAGAGTGGGAAAACCGAATGAGAGGATGTTCGGAACAAATGGAAGGGAAGGTACTGGAAAAGATGCTTCAGCAGCAGAACGAGCTGATCGATAAGGTTCTTGCAACCGTTCAGAAAAAGAACAACCCGTCAGGAGGACGATGCTACAAATGTGGAGCGTTAGGCCACATGAGGAGGGACTGTCCACAAACGCACGCGCAAGCTCACACATCAACATCGCAAAGGCCGCTCTGCGCACGATGCGGAAGGGGAAGACATTCTGTGAAGGAATGTTTCTCAAAGACGGACGTAGAAGGAAATCCCCTACCGCTTCCGGGAAACGGGAGGAAGAGCGCGCCCATCCATTGCCAGCGCGTGACGACACAAGTGATGGCAGTGAGACAGGAACAAGCAGCACAGTCATCGGGGAACGTCAAGCAGACGCCCTCAGCAAAACCCTCAGCCGATTCCATAGCGACCCAGACCTCCTCCCACCAGGAGCACAGTGTCCATTGGCAGCTTCCAAACTAGTATGCTTCCTGAACGAAAGTCATGCAGAGATATCAACAGGTGTCCGCGGAGATTCATACAAGATGCAAGACTTCTTGATCGTGGGACAAGATAAGAGCAGCATTCTCGGACTTGTTGTTTATCCAACAGTTATTTCAGCAGATAAAAACACAGAACTAACAGTTCTGGCAAAAGCGCTTCGTCCACCACTGGTTGTGGCAAAGAACACCCAAATTGCACGAGCTTTCGCCTTGCCACCACATGCCATGGGGCAGGTCATGCCAATCTTTGATGAAGAAGGACTTCCTTTGAAGGAGCATGTCGAGGTACATACGACATGGATCAAGCACATAGGTCGGGACCGACCCATACTTACTTGTCAGTTAACCTGCAAAGACAAAACAATAGAGGTCAGGGGAATGCTTGACACGGGAGCAGATGTCACGGTAATATCTTACATCTTTTGGCCTCGTGAATGGGGTTTGGTTGTACCCCTGGGAACTCTCTCAGGCATAGGGGGAGCTTCTCTGTGTCTGCAGAGCGAAAATTCCATTGTTGTCACAGGACCGGGAAACAAAATGGCGGTCATTCGTCCTTTTGTAGTGCAAAGGCCAGTCACGGTTTGGGGAAGAGATCTTTTGGCTCAATGGGGCACAAAGATCGAACTGGATTTTTAATCGGGGTCACTGCGGCACTCGCCACACTAAAACTGACTTGGAGGACGGATAACCCGGTTTGGGTGGATCAGTGGCCCTTGGAGAGAAAGAAATTGAGTGCCCTGAGGAGCCTGGTCCAAGAGCAACTGCAGAAAGGACACATCAAACCGACAAACAGCCCTTGGAATTCTCCAGTGTTCGTCATCAAAAAGAAGCTATCAGGCAAATGGAGGTTGTTACATGATCTCAGAAAGATCAATGAAGGTATTGAAGACATGGGACCTCTTCAACTGGGTCTGCCATCAATCTCGATGATTCCCAGAGATTGGCCGCTTGTGGTGATTGACCTCAAGGACTGCTTTTTTAGTATACCTCTCCATCAAGACGACGCGCCCAGATTTGCTTTTTCTGTTCCAAGTATCAACAGGGAAACACCTCTGCAGCGATACCATTGGGTTGTACTCCCTCAGGGATTGAAGAACTCGCCCACAATCTGCCAATGGTACGTGGCACGAGCTTTGTTACCGGCGCGGAAGAAATTCCCGAAGGTAAAGATCATTCACTATACGGATGATCTGCTCATTGCGGCGTCAACACAGCAAGAGCTGCAAAAGGCTCGCGATTGTGTGATTGCAGAAGTGCAGAAGGCAGGTTTGGAGATCAGCACATCAAAGATCCAGGAGGTCGCGCCTTGGAGATATCTAGGGTGGAAAGTCTCAGAAAAAACAATAAGACCTCAGAAGATGGAAGTCAGCTCCAGAGTTCGTAATCTACATGATTTACAACAGCTGATAGGAGAAATTAACTGGATGAGACCAATTTTGGGAATCACGAATGATGACATTTCAGCACTGCTCGATCTTTTGAGAGGGGACACAGACATTCGATCTCCCAGAACACTTACACCAGAAGCAAAGAAGGAATTAGAAAAGGTGACAGATATCATCCAGAAGAGACAAGCACATCGAATTGTCCAATCATTGCCTTTTGAGTTGGCAGTGCTGGGAAAGAAAGCACAGTTCCATGGTCCGATCTTTCAGTGGGACTCATCTCAAAAAGATCCTTTGATAATCATAGAGTGGATTTTTCTACCGTACAGACCTCCGAAAACAATTCTTACAGATTTGGAGATGGCAGCACAGATCATAATAAAGGGAAGAACAAGGCTGTTGACAATAGCGGGACGAGAATTTTCAATCATTCATTTACCGTTGAAAAGAGATTATTTTGACTGGGCAATGCAAAAGTCAAAGGACTTGTTGATTGCACTGTTGGCTTTTCCCGGAACTTGCACAATCAATTTTCCCCAACACAGACTGTTGAAATCACAAATATGCTATAAAGCTAAGCCAAGGATAAGTGACGAGCCTCTGGAGGGGATCACAGTGTTCACGGATGGTTCAGGGAAGACACACAAGTCAGTGATCACGTGGTGGGATTCAATGACTGAGAAATGGGACTCAGATGTGAAGACGGTTCAAGGCTCTCCACAAGTTGTGGAATTGGCGGCTGTCGTTCGAGCATTTCAGTTGTTTAAGCAACCCCTCAATCTGATTACAGATTCTGCATATGTCGCAGGTGTAGTCAGGCGGTTGGAGGGTTCGCTTTTGAGAGAGGTCAACAATGAGGTTTTGTTCTCGTATCTAGTGAGCATGAAAACACTGTTAGAAGACAGGGAACATGAATATTTTATCACTCACATTAGAGCTCACACCACACTTCCGGGATTTCTAGCGGAGGGGAATGCTCGAGCAGACAGGTTGGCAATGCCAATCTCACAAACACTTCCGGACATTTTTGAGCAGGCGAGGCTGAGTCATGCATTTTTCCACCAAAATGCACAAGCGCTGATGGAATCCTTTCGCCTCACAAAAACTCAGGCGAGAGAAATCATTAGTGCTTGCCCTGATTGTCAACTAGTGCAGCCACCGGCTTCCACAGGAGCAGTCAATCCACGAGGACTGCAAAGCCTTCAGTTGTGGCAGGCTGACGTGACAAAGTATCCCTCATTTGGGAAACTCAAAAATGTCCATGTTTCAGTTGATACATTCTCGGGAGCAGTCTTTGCTTCAGCACATACAGGGGAAACAGCGGAACACGCTTGTCGGCATTTTTTGCAGGCATTTGCGTCATTAGGCGTGCCTCAAGAGATAAAAACAGACAATGGCCCAACATATACAGGCAGGGTGCTTGACAGATTTCTTAAAAAATGGGGTGTCAGACATACCTTTGGTATCCCACATTCACCTACAGGTCAAGCAATCATTGAGAGAACACACCATACCCTGAAATCTCTTTTGGACAGGCAAAAGAGGGGAGAGCCAGAGGCGACGCCTCACATGAAATTAAACAAAGCATTGTATGTGTTGAATTTTCTTAACAGTTCGTCTTCAGAGCCAAATCCACCAATCCTGAGACATTTCTCAAACAGCTCGCAGGCAAGGCTAAAGGAAAATCCTTTAGTTTTGATCAGAAACCCTGAGTCGGGACAAATAGAGGGTCCTTTCAAATTAATCACTTGGGGCAAGGGTTTTGCTTGTATCTCCACAGAGCGTGGTCCGAAGTGGGTGTCGGCGCGGCACGTGAAACCATTCCGAACGCGAGAACCGGAGGGCACTGATCCCAGAGACAGAGAGACGGGTGATCAGACGAGGGAAGAGGAGGCTCGGGCTGCAACCAACGATTCAGAAGCTGAGGCGACCGAATAAGAACTTTGGGAGAATTTCTTTTCTGTTAAAATTTTAAGTGGGAGGGACAATGTTCTTTCATAAGGGTAGAATCGTGAGCTTTGTGTTGCTCATGTGTCTCATTTCCCCATCAATAACCTTGCCTAAAGGCACAAACTTGCCGGTCAATCAACCGAAAACAAATGTTTGGGAAGCTTTAGCTCAGGCAGCAAATTTGGATAGTGTTTGCCTGACGCACTCGAGACCGGGAAGACCATTTACAGCATGCATGGTTGGATTGCCAGTGGATGAGTTGCTAATTCCAAGGCACACTCCAGTTAAAATCGCACAGATCGTTAAAGATCCTGTGAATGAGTGGTATGCTTGGATGCATCTCCTTCCTGTGGCCTCTACCGAGCCTCGGGAATTGGAAATTTTTGGGTCCATGACAATGGAGCTATGCATGCAATTCAAAATTTCAGACACAACAAAAGTAAACAAAACTATTGATGTTACCCCAAATCATGAGTTTTACAAAAACACATCAACCTGGTGCAAAAACACAGTAACAACAACCAGGGGGTCACTCCACGTTCCAGTGCAGTTGCCAAGAGGAGTCTTTCTAATTTGTGGAGACAGAATTTGGCACGGTATTCCTGCGAATGTCTGGGGAGGTCCATGCAGCATTGGAAAAATTTCAATATTGTCACCAGATTCAAAAATATTGAAAAAACAAAAGCGTAGGGACAAAAGATCTTTGCAACCTTACGCTGCAGATTGTGATGATAGCGTGTACACTTGGGACAAGGCAACGAGAATTGCTACAGCCATTTTTTCACCCCAAACAGCTTCGGGGGTGGCCTTGACCCAATTGGATCACATGGGATGCTGGTTGAGCAAACATGCTCATGCAGTCTCTCTTGCACTGAGTGACATGTTAAAAGACATAGACGGTGCAAGACAGGCGGCTCTCCAAAACAGAGCGGCAATTGATTATCTGTTGCTTGCTCACGGGCATGGGTGCGAAGAATTCGCTGGGATGTGCTGCATGAATCTGTCCGATCATTCGAGGTCAATTCATGAAAATATTCAACAAATAAAAGATAGCATAAAAAAGCTTGGCGAGATCACTGGATCTTGGATTGACGACGTGGTGAAGTTTTTTGACCTTTCTCCTTTATGGAGAGAGCTTTTAAGAGTAGGCTTTTACATTTTTATAGTTCTTGTAGTTCTCACACTTTTTGTGCCATGTGTTCTTCTGTGTGTACGACGTGCAATGAGTCAAGTTACCAGACAAGTGCTTTTTGTGCAAAGAGAGGGGGGAGATGTGGGAACTCAGCGCATCACCTCGGATGCTCTGAGTCCCAGGGAGACCCCTTGGGGGGCTCAGAAGTCCTGGAATGTAGCCAAGGGCACCTGGTGGCTTGATTTTGACCCTTCAAGGGTCGTGCTATCAAAGTATGAGGGTATGGAAGTTTCAGAGGTTTGAATGGTGTAGGGCAGGTGTTTTTATAGAATAGAATGTAGGTTTTAGGATTTTGGTACAGGGGGGTCTAATGGAGGCAAGATGGAGGATTCAGGCCCGACCTCGTGGCTTTTCTCCTTCTTCTTGTCATCCATCTTCTCTGTGATGTGTGCATTTTAGATTGGTTCATACTAAAGGTGCACTGTTTAATAAAGGTGATGGGTATTGGAGAAAAATTGTAAATATCACATACGCAATTATCAGTATAAGAATGTACGACCGCCCTAAAGGGGCAGAGAGTGCTTGTGGCTGCCTTGCTGGTCAGATCTCGGCTGGGCAGAACAAAAACCTTAGAGATAAGCTTTAATAAACAACCCGAAGACTGAACTATAGAGGAGTCCAGACTCGTCTGTTCATCGCGGGCTGCCTGCGAACCGTCCCACGCGAACCACCCCACGCATGTCCGACAGAGACACACAGCCGATCGGACAGGAGGCATCCTGCGATATGCGGAATTTTAAAAGCCAGAAGGCTGCTCTGAGCCACAGCCCCTAGAACACAAAAACCGCCCCTTTTCCCTGGGAAATAAAACTCACCAACCCTAGTTGATGGTGTCAGTTTGCAGGAGGTACTTGGCACTCTCAAACCAGCCCAAGTTGGCACTGGTGCCAGCTTGGTCCTGGGAGGCATCCTGCGATATGCGGAATTTTAAAAGCCAGAAGGCTGCTCTGAGCCACAGCCCCTAGAACACAAAAACCGCCCCTTTTCCCTGGGAAATAAAACTCACCAACCCTAGTTGATGGTGTCAGTTTGCAGGAGGTACTTGGCACTCTCAAACCAGCCCAAGTTGGCACTGGTGCCAGCTTGGTCCTGGGAGGCATCCTGCGATATGCGGAATTTTAAAAGCCAGAAGGCTGCTCTGAGCCACAGCCCCTAGAACACAAAAACCGCCCCTTTTCCCTGGGAAATAAAACTCACCAACCCTAGTTGATGGTGTCAGTTTGCAGGAGGTACTTGGCACTCTCAAACCAGCCCAAGTTGGCACTGGTGCCAGCTTGGTCCTGGGAGGCATCCTGCGATATGCGGAATTTTAAAAGCCAGAAGGCTGCTCTGAGCCACAGCCCCTAGAACAAAAAACCGCCCCTTTTCCCTGGGAAATAAAACTCACCAACCCTAGTTGATGGTGTCAGTTTGCAGGAGGTACTTGGCACTCTCAAACCAGCCCAAGTTGGCACTGGTGCCAGCTTGGTCCTGGGAGGCATCCTGCGATATGCGGAATTTTAAAAGCCAGAAGGCTGCTCTGAGCCACAGCCCCTAGAACACAAAAACCGCCCCTTTTCCCTGGGAAATAAAACTCACCAACCCTAGTTGATGGTGTCAGTTTGCAGGAGGTACTTGGCACTCTCAAACCAGCCCAAGTTGGCACTGGTGCCAGCTTGGTCCTGGGAGGCATCCTGCGATATGCGGAATTTTAAAAGCCAGAAGGCTGCTCTGAGCCACAGCCCCTAGAACACAAAAACCGCCCCTTTTCCCTGGGAAATAAAACTCACCAACCCTAGTTGATGGTGTCAGTTTGCAGGAGGTACTTGGCACTCTCAAACCAGCCCAAGTTGGCACTGGTGCCAGCTTGGTCCTGGGAGGCATCCTGCGATATGCGGAATTTTAAAAGCCAGAAGGCTGCTCTGAGCCACAGCCCCTAGAACAAAAAACCGCCCCTTTTCCCTGGGAAATAAAACTCACCAACCCTAGTTGATGGTGTCAGTTTGCAGGAGGTACTTGGCACTCTCAAACCAGCCCAAGTTGGCACTGGTGCCAGCTTGGTCCTGGGAGGCATCCTGCGATATGCGGAATTTTAAAAGCCAGAAGGCTGCTCTGAGCCACAGCCCCTAGAACACAAAAACCGCCCCTTTTCCCTGGGAAATAAAACTCACCAACCCTAGTTGATGGTGTCAGTTTGCAGGAGGTACTTGGCACTCTCAAACCAGCCCAAGTTGGCACTGGTGCCAGCTTGGTCCTGGGAGGCATCCTGCGATATGCGGAATTTTAAAAGCCAGAAGGCTGCTCTGAGCCACAGCCCCTAGAACACAAAAACCGCCCCTTTTCCCTGGGAAATAAAACTCACCAACCCTAGTTGATGGTGTCAGTTTGCAGGAGGTACTTGGCACTCTCAAACCAGCCCAAGTTGGCACTGGTGCCAGCTTGGTCCTGGGAGGCATCCTGCGATATGCGGAATTTTAAAAGCCAGAAGGCTGCTCTGAGCCACAGCCCTAGAACACAAAAACCGCCCCTTTTCCCTGGGAAATAAAACTCACCAACCCTAGTTGATGGTGTCAGTTTGCAGGAGGTACTTGGCACTCTCAAACCAGCCCAAGTTGGCACTGGTGCCAGCTTGGTCCTGGGAGGCATCCTGCGATATGCGGAATTTTAAAAGCCAGAAGGCTGCTCTGAGCCACAGCCCTAGAACACAAAAACCGCCCCTTTTCCCTGGGAAATAAAACTCACCAACCCTAGTTGATGGTGTCAGTTTGCAGGAGGTACTTGGCACTCTCAAACCAGCCCAAGTTGGCACTGGTGCCAGCTTGGTCCTGGGAGGCATCCTGCGATATGCGGAATTTTAAAAGCCAGAAGGCTGCTCTGAGCCACAGCCCTAGAACAAAAAACCGCCCCTTTTCCCTGGGAAATAAAACTCACCAACCCTAGTTGATGGTGTCAGTTTGCAGGAGGTACTTGGCACTCTCAAACCAGCCCAAGTTGGCACTGGTGCCAGCTTGGTCCTGGGAGGCATCCTGCGATATGCGGAATTTTAAAAGCCAGAAGGCTGCTCTGAGCCACAGCCCCTAGAACACAAAAACCGCCCCTTTTCCCTGGGAAATAAAACTCACCAACCCTAGTTGATGGTGTCAGTTTGCAGGAGGTACTTGGCACTCTCAAACCAGCCCAAGTTGGCACTGGTGCCAGCTTGGTCCTGGGAGGCATCCTGCGATATGCGGAATTTTAAAAGCCAGAAGGCTGCTCTGAGCCACAGCCCTAGAACACAAAAACCGCCCCTTTTCCCTGGGAAATAAAACTCACCAACCCTAGTTGATGGTGTCAGTTTGCAGGAGGTACTTGGCACTCTCAAACCAGCCCAAGTTGGCACTGGTGCCAGCTTGGTCCTGGGAGGCATCCTGCGATATGCGGAATTTTAAAAGCCAGAAGGCTGCTCTGAGCCACAGGCCCTAGAACACAAAACCGCCCCTTTTCCCTGGGAAATAAAACTCACCAACCCTAGTTGATGGTGTCAGTTTGCAGGAGGTACTTGGCACTCTCAAACCAGCCCAAGTTGGCACTGGTGCCAGCTTGGTCCTGGGAGGCATCCTGCGATATGCGGAATTTTAAAAGCCAGAAGGCTGCTCTGAGCCACAGCCCCTAGAACACAAAAACCGCCCCTTTTCCCTGGGAAATAAAACTCACCAACCCTAGTTGATGGTGTCAGTTTGCAGGAGGTACTTGGCACTCTCAAACCAGCCCAAGTTGGCACTGGTGCCAGCTTGGTCCTGGGAGGCATCCTGCGATATGCGGAATTTTAAAAGCCAGAAGGCTGCTCTGAGCCACAGCCCCTAGAACACAAAAACCGCCCCTTTTCCCTGGGAAATAAAACTCACCAACCCTAGTTGATGGTGTCAGTTTGCAGGAGGTACTTGGCACTCTCAAACCAGCCCAAGTTGGCACTGGTGCCAGCTTGGTCCTGGGAGGCATCCTGCGATATGCGGAATTTTAAAAGCCAGAAGGCTGCTCTGAGCCACAGCCCTAGAACACAAAAACCGCCCCTTTTCCCTGGGAAATAAAACTCACCAACCCTAGTTGATGGTGTCAGTTTGCAGGAGGTACTTGGCACTCTCAAACCAGCCCAAGTTGGCACTGGTGCCAGCTTGGTCCTGGGAGGCATCCTGCGATATGCGGAATTTTAAAAGCCAGAAGGCTGCTCTGAGCCACAGCCCCTAGAACACAAAAACCGCCCCTTTTCCCTGGGAAATAAAACTCACCAACCCTAGTTGATGGTGTCAGTTTGCAGGAGGTACTTGGCACTCTCAAACCAGCCCAAGTTGGCACTGGTGCCAGCTTGGTCCTGGGAGGCATCCTGCGATATGCGGAATTTTAAAAGCCAGAAGGCTGCTCTGAGCCACAGCCCCTAGAACACAAAAACCGCCCCTTTTCCCTGGGAAATAAAACTCACCAACCCTAGTTGATGGTGTCAGTTTGCAGGAGGTACTTGGCACTCTCAAACCAGCCCAAGTTGGCACTGGTGCCAGCTTGGTCCTGGGAGGCATCCTGCGATATGCGGAATTTTAAAAGCCAGAAGGCTGCTCTGAGCCACAGGCCCTAGAACACAAAAACCGCCCCTTTTCCCTGGGAAATAAAACTCACCAACCCTAGTTGATGGTGTCAGTTTGCAGGAGGTACTTGGCACTCTCAAACCAGCCCAAGTTGGCACTGGTGCCAGCTTGGTCCTGGGAGGCATCCTGCGATATGCGGAATTTTAAAAGCCAGAAGGCTGCTCTGAGCCACAGCCCCTAGAACACAAAAACCGCCCCTTTTCCCTGGGAAATAAAACTCACCAACCCTAGTTGATGGTGTCAGTTTGCAGGAGGTACTTGGCACTCTCAAACCAGCCCAAGTTGGCACTGGTGCCAGCTTGGTCCTGGGAGGCATCCTGCGATATGCGGAATTTTAAAAGCCAGAAGGCTGCTCTGAGCCACAGCCCTAGAACACAAAAACCGCCCCTTTTCCCTGGGAAATAAAACTCACCAACCCTAGTTGATGGTGTCAGTTTGCAGGAGGTACTTGGCACTCTCAAACCAGCCCAAGTTGGCACTGGTGCCAGCTTGGTCCTGGGAGGCATCCTGCGATATGCGGAATTTTAAAAGCCAGAAGGCTGCTCTGAGCCACAGCCCCTAGAACACAAAAACCGCCCCTTTTCCCTGGGAAATAAAACTCACCAACCCTAGTTGATGGTGTCAGTTTGCAGGAGGTACTTGGCACTCTCAAACCAGCCCAAGTTGGCACTGGTGCCAGCTTGGTCCTGGGAGGCATCCTGCGATATGCGGAATTTTAAAAGCCAGAAGGCTGCTCTGAGCCACAGCCCCTAGAACACAAAAACCGCCCCTTTTCCCTGGGAAATAAAACTCACCAACCCTAGTTGATGGTGTCAGTTTGCAGGAGGTACTTGGCACTCTCAAACCAGCCCAAGTTGGCACTGGTGCCAGCTTGGTCCTGGGAGGCATCCTGCGATATGCGGAATTTTAAAAGCCAGAAGGCTGCTCTGAGCCACAGCCCCTAGAACACAAAAACCGCCCCTTTTCCCTGGGAAATAAAACTCACCAACCCTAGTTGATGGTGTCAGTTTGCAGGAGGTACTTGGCACTCTCAAACCAGCCCAAGTTGGCACTGGTGCCAGCTTGGTCCTGGGAGGCATCCTGCGATATGCGGAATTTTAAAAGCCAGAAGGCTGCTCTGAGCCACAGGCCCTAGAACACAAAAACCGCCCCTTTTCCCTGGGAAATAAAACTCACCAACCCTAGTTGATGGTGTCAGTTTGCAGGAGGTACTTGGCACTCTCAAACCAGCCCAAGTTGGCACTGGTGCCAGCTTGGTCCTGGGAGGCATCCTGCGATATGCGGAATTTTAAAAGCCAGAAGGCTGCTCTGAGCCACAGCCCCTAGAACACAAAAACCGCCCCTTTTCCCTGGGAAATAAAACTCACCAACCCTAGTTGATGGTGTCAGTTTGCAGGAGGTACTTGGCACTCTCAAACCAGCCCAAGTTGGCACTGGTGCCAGCTTGGTCCTGGGAGGCATCCTGCGATATGCGGAATTTTAAAAGCCAGAAGGCTGCTCTGAGCCACAGCCCTAGAACACAAAAACCGCCCCTTTTCCCTGGGAAATAAAACTCACCAACCCTAGTTGATGGTGTCAGTTTGCAGGAGGTACTTGGCACTCTCAAACCAGCCCAAGTTGGCACTGGTGCCAGCTTGGTCCTGGGAGGCATCCTGCGATATGCGGAATTTTAAAAGCCAGAAGGCTGCTCTGAGCCACCGGCCCTAGAACACAAAAACCGCCCCTTTTCCCTGGGAAATAAAACTCACCAACCCTAGTTGATGGTGTCAGTTTGCAGGAGGTACTTGGCACTCTCAAACCAGCCCAAGTTGGCACTGGTGCCAGCTTGGTCCTGGGAGGCATCCTGCGATATGCGGAATTTTAAAAGCCAGAAGGCTGCTCTGAGCCACAGCCCTAGAACACAAAAACCGCCCCTTTTCCCTGGGAAATAAAACTCACCAACCCTAGTTGATGGTGTCAGTTTGCAGGAGGTACTTGGCACTCTCAAACCAGCCCAAGTTGGCACTGGTGCCAGCTTGGTCCTGGGAGGCATCCTGCGATATGCGGAATTTTAAAAGCCAGAAGGCTGCTCTGAGCCACAGCCCCTAGAACACAAAAACCGCCCCTTTTCCCTGGGAAATAAAACTCACCAACCCTAGTTGATGGTGTCAGTTTGCAGGAGGTACTTGGCACTCTCAAACCAGCCCAAGTTGGCACTGGTGCCAGCTTGGTCCTGGGAGGCATCCTGCGATATGCGGAATTTTAAAAGCCAGAAGGCTGCTCTGAGCCACCGGCCCTAGAACAAAAACCGCCCCTTTTCCCTGGGAAATAAAACTCACCAACCCTAGTTGATGGTGTCAGTTTGCAGGAGGTACTTGGCACTCTCAAACCAGCCCAAGTTGGCACTGGTGCCAGCTTGGTCCTGGGAGGCATCCTGCGATATGCGGAATTTTAAAAGCCAGAAGGCTGCTCTGAGCCACAGCCCCTAGAACACAAAAACCGCCCCTTTTCCCTGGGAAATAAAACTCACCAACCCTAGTTGATGGTGTCAGTTTGCAGGAGGTACTTGGCACTCTCAAACCAGCCCAAGTTGGCACTGGTGCCAGCTTGGTCCTGGGAGGCATCCTGCGATATGCGGAATTTTAAAAGCCAGAAGGCTGCTCTGAGCCACAGCCCCTAGAACACAAAAACCGCCCCTTTTCCCTGGGAAATAAAACTCACCAACCCTAGTTGATGGTGTCAGTTTGCAGGAGGTACTTGGCACTCTCAAACCAGCCCAAGTTGGCACTGGTGCCAGCTTGGTCCTGGGAGGCATCCTGCGATATGCGGAATTTTAAAAGCCAGAAGGCTGCTCTGAGCCACAGCCCTAGAACACAAAAACCGCCCCTTTTCCCTGGGAAATAAAACTCACCAACCCTAGTTGATGGTGTCAGTTTGCAGGAGGTACTTGGCACTCTCAAACCAGCCCAAGTTGGCACTGGTGCCAGCTTGGTCCTGGGAGGCATCCTGCGATATGCGGAATTTTAAAAGCCAGAAGGCTGCTCTGAGCCACGGCCCTAGAACACAAAAACCGCCCCTTTTCCCTGGGAAATAAAACTCACCAACCCTAGTTGATGGTGTCAGTTTGCAGGAGGTACTTGGCACTCTCAAACCAGCCCAAGTTGGCACTGGTGCCAGCTTGGTCCTGGGAGGCATCCTGCGATATGCGGAATTTTAAAAGCCAGAAGGCTGCTCTGAGCCACAGCCCCTAGAACACAAAAACCGCCCCTTTTCCCTGGGAAATAAAACTCACCAACCCTAGTTGATGGTGTCAGTTTGCAGGAGGTACTTGGCACTCTCAAACCAGCCCAAGTTGGCACTGGTGCCAGCTTGGTCCTGGGAGGCATCCTGCGATATGCGGAATTTTAAAAGCCAGAAGGCTGCTCTGAGCCACAGCCCCTAGAACACAAAAACCGCCCCTTTTCCCTGGGAAATAAAACTCACCAACCCTAGTTGATGGTGTCAGTTTGCAGGAGGTACTTGGCACTCTCAAACCAGCCCAAGTTGGCACTGGTGCCAGCTTGGTCCTGGGAGGCATCCTGCGATATGCGGAATTTTAAAAGCCAGAAGGCTGCTCTGAGCCACAGCCCTAGAACACAAAAACCGCCCCTTTTCCCTGGGAAATAAAACTCACCAACCCTAGTTGATGGTGTCAGTTTGCAGGAGGTACTTGGCACTCTCAAACCAGCCCAAGTTGGCACTGGTGCCAGCTTGGTCCTGGGAGGCATCCTGCGATATGCGGAATTTTAAAAGCCAGAAGGCTGCTCTGAGCCACAGCCCCTAGAACACAAAAACCGCCCCTTTTCCCTGGGAAATAAAACTCACCAACCCTAGTTGATGGTGTCAGTTTGCAGGAGGTACTTGGCACTCTCAAACCAGCCCAAGTTGGCACTGGTGCCAGCTTGGTCCTGGGAGGCATCCTGCGATATGCGGAATTTTAAAAGCCAGAAGGCTGCTCTGAGCCACAGCCCTAGAACAAAAAACCGCCCCTTTTCCCTGGGAAATAAAACTCACCAACCCTAGTTGATGGTGTCAGTTTGCAGGAGGTACTTGGCACTCTCAAACCAGCCCAAGTTGGCACTGGTGCCAGCTTGGTCCTGGGAGGCATCCTGCGATATGCGGAATTTTAAAAGCCAGAAGGCTGCTCTGAGCCACAGGCCCTAGAACACAAAAACCGCCCCTTTTCCCTGGGAAATAAAACTCACCAACCCTAGTTGATGGTGTCAGTTTGCAGGAGGTACTTGGCACTCTCAAACCAGCCCAAGTTGGCACTGGTGCCAGCTTGGTCCTGGGAGGCATCCTGCGATATGCGGAATTTTAAAAGCCAGAAGGCTGCTCTGAGCCACAGCCCCTAGAACACAAAAACCGCCCCTTTTCCCTGGGAAATAAAACTCACCAACCCTAGTTGATGGTGTCAGTTTGCAGGAGGTACTTGGCACTCTCAAACCAGCCCAAGTTGGCACTGGTGCCAGCTTGGTCCTGGGAGGCATCCTGCGATATGCGGAATTTTAAAAGCCAGAAGGCTGCTCTGAGCCACGGCCCTAGAACACAAAAACCGCCCCTTTTCCCTGGTAAGCAAAACTCACCAACCCTAGTTGATGGTGTCAGTTTGCAGGAGGTACTTGGCACTCTCAAACCAGCCCAAGTTGGCACTGGTGCCAGCTTGGTCCTGGGAGGCATCCTGCGATATGCGGAATTTTAAAAGCCAGAAGGCTGCTCTGAGCCACAGGCCCTAGAACAAAAAACCGCCCCTTTTCCCTGGGAAATAAAACTCACCAACCCTAGTTGATGGTGTCAGTTTGCAGGAGGTACTTGGCACTCTCAAACCAGCCCAAGTTGGCACTGGTGCCAGCTTGGTCCTGGGAGGCATCCTGCGATATGCGGAATTTTAAAAGCCAGAAGGCTGCTCTGAGCCACAGCCCCTAGAACACAAAAACCGCCCCTTTTCCCTGGGAAATAAAACTCACCAACCCTAGTTGATGGTGTCAGTTTGCAGGAGGTACTTGGCACTCTCAAACCAGCCCAAGTTGGCACTGGTGCCAGCTTGGTCCTGGGAGGCATCCTGCGATATGCGGAATTTTAAAAGCCAGAAGGCTGCTCTGAGCCACAGCCCCTAGAACACAAAAACCGCCCCTTTTCCCTGGGAAATAAAACTCACCAACCCTAGTTGATGGTGTCAGTTTGCAGGAGGTACTTGGCACTCTCAAACCAGCCCAAGTTGGCACTGGTGCCAGCTTGGTCCTGGGAGGCATCCTGCGATATGCGGAATTTTAAAAGCCAGAAGGCTGCTCTGAGCCACAGCCCCTAGAACACAAAAACCGCCCCTTTTCCCTGGGAAATAAAACTCACCAACCCTAGTTGATGGTGTCAGTTTGCAGGAGGTACTTGGCACTCTCAAACCAGCCCAAGTTGGCACTGGTGCCAGCTTGGTCCTGGGAGGCATCCTGCGATATGCGGAATTTTAAAAGCCAGAAGGCTGCTCTGAGCCACAGCCCCTAGAACACAAAAACCGCCCCTTTTCCCTGGGAAATAAAACTCACCAACCCTAGTTGATGGTGTCAGTTTGCAGGAGGTACTTGGCACTCTCAAACCAGCCCAAGTTGGCACTGGTGCCAGCTTGGTCCTGGGAGGCATCCTGCGATATGCGGAATTTTAAAAGCCAGAAGGCTGCTCTGAGCCACAGCCCCTAGAACACAAAAACCGCCCCTTTTCCCTGGGAAATAAAACTCACCAACCCTAGTTGATGGTGTCAGTTTGCAGGAGGTACTTGGCACTCTCAAACCAGCCCAAGTTGGCACTGGTGCCAGCTTGGTCCTGGGAGGCATCCTGCGATATGCGGAATTTTAAAAGCCAGAAGGCTGCTCTGAGCCACAGCCCCTAGAACACAAAAACCGCCCCTTTTCCCTGGGAAATAAAACTCACCAACCCTAGTTGATGGTGTCAGTTTGCAGGAGGTACTTGGCACTCTCAAACCAGCCCAAGTTGGCACTGGTGCCAGCTTGGTCCTGGGAGGCATCCTGCGATATGCGGAATTTTAAAAGCCAGAAGGCTGCTCTGAGCCACAGCCCTAGAACACAAAAACCGCCCCTTTTCCCTGGGAAATAAAACTCACCAACCCTAGTTGATGGTGTCAGTTTGCAGGAGGTACTTGGCACTCTCAAACCAGCCCAAGTTGGCACTGGTGCCAGCTTGGTCCTGGGAGGCATCCTGCGATATGCGGAATTTTAAAAGCCAGAAGGCTGCTCTGAGCCACAGCCCCTAGAACACAAAAACCGCCCCTTTTCCCTGGGAAATAAAACTCACCAACCCTAGTTGATGGTGTCAGTTTGCAGGAGGTACTTGGCACTCTCAAACCAGCCCAAGTTGGCACTGGTGCCAGCTTGGTCCTGGGAGGCATCCTGCGATATGCGGAATTTTAAAAGCCAGAAGGCTGCTCTGAGCCACAGGCCCTAGAACAAAAAACCGCCCCTTTTCCCTGGGAAATAAAACTCACCAACCCTAGTTGATGGTGTCAGTTTGCAGGAGGTACTTGGCACTCTCAAACCAGCCCAAGTTGGCACTGGTGCCAGCTTGGTCCTGGGAGGCATCCTGCGATATGCGGAATTTTAAAAGCCAGAAGGCTGCTCTGAGCCACAGCCCCTAGAACACAAAAACCGCCCCTTTTCCCTGGGAAATAAAACTCACCAACCCTAGTTGATGGTGTCAGTTTGCAGGAGGTACTTGGCACTCTCAAACCAGCCCAAGTTGGCACTGGTGCCAGCTTGGTCCTGGGAGGCATCCTGCGATATGCGGAATTTTAAAAGCCAGAAGGCTGCTCTGAGCCACAGGCCCTAGAACAAAAAACCGCCCCTTTTCCCTGGGAAATAAAACTCACCAACCCTAGTTGATGGTGTCAGTTTGCAGGAGGTACTTGGCACTCTCAAACCAGCCCAAGTTGGCACTGGTGCCAGCTTGGTCCTGGGAGGCATCCTGCGATATGCGGAATTTTAAAAGCCAGAAGGCTGCTCTGAGCCACAGCCCCTAGAACACAAAAACCGCCCCTTTTCCCTGGGAAATAAAACTCACCAACCCTAGTTGATGGTGTCAGTTTGCAGGAGGTACTTGGCACTCTCAAACCAGCCCAAGTTGGCACTGGTGCCAGCTTGGTCCTGGGAGGCATCCTGCGATATGCGGAATTTTAAAAGCCAGAAGGCTGCTCTGAGCCACAGCCCCTAGAACACAAAAACCGCCCCTTTTCCCTGGGAAATAAAACTCACCAACCCTAGTTGATGGTGTCAGTTTGCAGGAGGTACTTGGCACTCTCAAACCAGCCCAAGTTGGCACTGGTGCCAGCTTGGTCCTGGGAGGCATCCTGCGATATGCGGAATTTTAAAAGCCAGAAGGCTGCTCTGAGCCACAGCCCCTAGAACACAAAAACCGCCCCTTTTCCCTGGGAAATAAAACTCACCAACCCTAGTTGATGGTGTCAGTTTGCAGGAGGTACTTGGCACTCTCAAACCAGCCCAAGTTGGCACTGGTGCCAGCTTGGTCCTGGGAGGCATCCTGCGATATGCGGAATTTTAAAAGCCAGAAGGCTGCTCTGAGCCACAGCCCCTAGAACACAAAAACCGCCCCTTTTCCCTGGGAAATAAAACTCACCAACCCTAGTTGATGGTGTCAGTTTGCAGGAGGTACTTGGCACTCTCAAACCAGCCCAAGTTGGCACTGGTGCCAGCTTGGTCCTGGGAGGCATCCTGCGATATGCGGAATTTTAAAAGCCAGAAGGCTGCTCTGAGCCACAGCCCCTAGAACACAAAAACCGCCCCTTTTCCCTGGGAAATAAAACTCACCAACCCTAGTTGATGGTGTCAGTTTGCAGGAGGTACTTGGCACTCTCAAACCAGCCCAAGTTGGCACTGGTGCCAGCTTGGTCCTGGGAGGCATCCTGCGATATGCGGAATTTTAAAAGCCAGAAGGCTGCTCTGAGCCACAGCCCCTAGAACACAAAAACCGCCCCTTTTCCCTGGGAAATAAAACTCACCAACCCTAGTTGATGGTGTCAGTTTGCAGGAGGTACTTGGCACTCTCAAACCAGCCCAAGTTGGCACTGGTGCCAGCTTGGTCCTGGGAGGCATCCTGCGATATGCGGAATTTTAAAAGCCAGAAGGCTGCTCTGAGCCACAGGCCCTAGAAACAAAAACCGCCCCTTTTCCCTGGGAAATAAAACTCACCAACCCTAGTTGATGGTGTCAGTTTGCAGGAGGTACTTGGCACTCTCAAACCAGCCCAAGTTGGCACTGGTGCCAGCTTGGTCCTGGGAGGCATCCTGCGATATGCGGAATTTTAAAAGCCAGAAGGCTGCTCTGAGCCACAGCCCCTAGAACACAAAAACCGCCCCTTTTCCCTGGGAAATAAAACTCACCAACCCTAGTTGATGGTGTCAGTTTGCAGGAGGTACTTGGCACTCTCAAACCAGCCCAAGTTGGCACTGGTGCCAGCTTGGTCCTGGGAGGCATCCTGCGATATGCGGAATTTTAAAAGCCAGAAGGCTGCTCTGAGCCACAGCCCTAGAACACAAAAACCGCCCCTTTTCCCTGGGAAATAAAACTCACCAACCCTAGTTGATGGTGTCAGTTTGCAGGAGGTACTTGGCACTCTCAAACCAGCCCAAGTTGGCACTGGTGCCAGCTTGGTCCTGGGAGGCATCCTGCGATATGCGGAATTTTAAAAGCCAGAAGGCTGCTCTGAGCCACAGGCCCTAGAACACAAAAACCGCCCCTTTTCCCTGGGAAATAAAACTCACCAACCCTAGTTGATGGTGTCAGTTTGCAGGAGGTACTTGGCACTCTCAAACCAGCCCAAGTTGGCACTGGTGCCAGCTTGGTCCTGGGAGGCATCCTGCGATATGCGGAATTTTAAAAGCCAGAAGGCTGCTCTGAGCCACAGCCCCTAGAACACAAAAACCGCCCCTTTTCCCTGGGAAATAAAACTCACCAACCCTAGTTGATGGTGTCAGTTTGCAGGAGGTACTTGGCACTCTCAAACCAGCCCAAGTTGGCACTGGTGCCAGCTTGGTCCTGGGAGGCATCCTGCGATATGCGGAATTTTAAAAGCCAGAAGGCTGCTCTGAGCCACAGCCCTAGAACACAAAAACCGCCCCTTTTCCCTGGGAAATAAAACTCACCAACCCTAGTTGATGGTGTCAGTTTGCAGGAGGTACTTGGCACTCTCAAACCAGCCCAAGTTGGCACTGGTGCCAGCTTGGTCCTGGGAGGCATCCTGCGATATGCGGAATTTTAAAAGCCAGAAGGCTGCTCTGAGCCACAGGCCCTAGAACACAAAAACCGCCCCTTTTCCCTGGGAAATAAAACTCACCAACCCTAGTTGATGGTGTCAGTTTGCAGGAGGTACTTGGCACTCTCAAACCAGCCCAAGTTGGCACTGGTGCCAGCTTGGTCCTGGGAGGCATCCTGCGATATGCGGAATTTTAAAAGCCAGAAGGCTGCTCTGAGCCACAGCCCCTAGAACACAAAAACCGCCCCTTTTCCCTGGGAAATAAAACTCACCAACCCTAGTTGATGGTGTCAGTTTGCAGGAGGTACTTGGCACTCTCAAACCAGCCCAAGTTGGCACTGGTGCCAGCTTGGTCCTGGGAGGCATCCTGCGATATGCGGAATTTTAAAAGCCAGAAGGCTGCTCTGAGCCACGGCCCTAGAACACAAAAACCGCCCCTTTTCCCTGGGAAATAAAACTCACCAACCCTAGTTGATGGTGTCAGTTTGCAGGAGGTACTTGGCACTCTCAAACCAGCCCAAGTTGGCACTGGTGCCAGCTTGGTCCTGGGAGGCATCCTGCGATATGCGGAATTTTAAAAGCCAGAAGGCTGCTCTGAGCCACAGGCCCTAGAACACAAAAACCGCCCCTTTTCCCTGGGAAATAAAACTCACCAACCCTAGTTGATGGTGTCAGTTTGCAGGAGGTACTTGGCACTCTCAAACCAGCCCAAGTTGGCACTGGTGCCAGCTTGGTCCTGGGAGGCATCCTGCGATATGCGGAATTTTAAAAGCCAGAAGGCTGCTCTGAGCCACAGCCCCTAGAACACAAAAACCGCCCCTTTTCCCTGGGAAATAAAACTCACCAACCCTAGTTGATGGTGTCAGTTTGCAGGAGGTACTTGGCACTCTCAAACCAGCCCAAGTTGGCACTGGTGCCAGCTTGGTCCTGGGAGGCATCCTGCGATATGCGGAATTTTAAAAGCCAGAAGGCTGCTCTGAGCCACAGCCCTAGAACACAAAAACCGCCCCTTTTCCCTGGGAAATAAAACTCACCAACCCTAGTTGATGGTGTCAGTTTGCAGGAGGTACTTGGCACTCTCAAACCAGCCCAAGTTGGCACTGGTGCCAGCTTGGTCCTGGGAGGCATCCTGCGATATGCGGAATTTTAAAAGCCAGAAGGCTGCTCTGAGCCACAGCCCCTAGAACACAAAAACCGCCCCTTTTCCCTGGGAAATAAAACTCACCAACCCTAGTTGATGGTGTCAGTTTGCAGGAGGTACTTGGCACTCTCAAACCAGCCCAAGTTGGCACTGGTGCCAGCTTGGTCCTGGGAGGCATCCTGCGATATGCGGAATTTTAAAAGCCAGAAGGCTGCTCTGAGCCACAGCCCCTAGAACACAAAAACCGCCCCTTTTCCCTGGGAAATAAAACTCACCAACCCTAGTTGATGGTGTCAGTTTGCAGGAGGTACTTGGCACTCTCAAACCAGCCCAAGTTGGCACTGGTGCCAGCTTGGTCCTGGGAGGCATCCTGCGATATGCGGAATTTTAAAAGCCAGAAGGCTGCTCTGAGCCACAGCCCCTAGAACACAAAAACCGCCCCTTTTCCCTGGGAAATAAAACTCACCAACCCTAGTTGATGGTGTCAGTTTGCAGGAGGTACTTGGCACTCTCAAACCAGCCCAAGTTGGCACTGGTGCCAGCTTGGTCCTGGGAGGCATCCTGCGATATGCGGAATTTTAAAAGCCAGAAGGCTGCTCTGAGCCACAGCCCCTAGAACACAAAAACCGCCCCTTTTCCCTGGGAAATAAAACTCACCAACCCTAGTTGATGGTGTCAGTTTGCAGGAGGTACTTGGCACTCTCAAACCAGCCCAAGTTGGCACTGGTGCCAGCTTGGTCCTGGGAGGCATCCTGCGATATGCGGAATTTTAAAAGCCAGAAGGCTGCTCTGAGCCACAGCCCTAGAACAAAAAACCGCCCCTTTTCCCTGGGAAATAAAACTCACCAACCCTAGTTGATGGTGTCAGTTTGCAGGAGGTACTTGGCACTCTCAAACCAGCCCAAGTTGGCACTGGTGCCAGCTTGGTCCTGGGAGGCATCCTGCGATATGCGGAATTTTAAAAGCCAGAAGGCTGCTCTGAGCCACAGCCCTAGAACACAAAAACCGCCCCTTTTCCCTGGGAAATAAAACTCACCAACCCTAGTTGATGGTGTCAGTTTGCAGGAGGTACTTGGCACTCTCAAACCAGCCCAAGTTGGCACTGGTGCCAGCTTGGTCCTGGGAGGCATCCTGCGATATGCGGAATTTTAAAAGCCAGAAGGCTGCTCTGAGCCACAGGCCCTAGAACAAAAACCGCCCCTTTTCCCTGGGAAATAAAACTCACCAACCCTAGTTGATGGTGTCAGTTTGCAGGAGGTACTTGGCACTCTCAAACCAGCCCAAGTTGGCACTGGTGCCAGCTTGGTCCTGGGAGGCATCCTGCGATATGCGGAATTTTAAAAGCCAGAAGGCTGCTCTGAGCCACAGCCCTAGAACACAAAAACCGCCCCTTTTCCCTGGGAAATAAAACTCACCAACCCTAGTTGATGGTGTCAGTTTGCAGGAGGTACTTGGCACTCTCAAACCAGCCCAAGTTGGCACTGGTGCCAGCTTGGTCCTGGGAGGCATCCTGCGATATGCGGAATTTTAAAAGCCAGAAGGCTGCTCTGAGCCACAGGCCCTAGAACACAAAAACCGCCCCTTTTCCCTGGGAAATAAAACTCACCAACCCTAGTTGATGGTGTCAGTTTGCAGGAGGTACTTGGCACTCTCAAACCAGCCCAAGTTGGCACTGGTGCCAGCTTGGTCCTGGGAGGCATCCTGCGATATGCGGAATTTTAAAAGCCAGAAGGCTGCTCTGAGCCACAGCCCCTAGAACACAAAAACCGCCCCTTTTCCCTGGGAAATAAAACTCACCAACCCTAGTTGATGGTGTCAGTTTGCAGGAGGTACTTGGCACTCTCAAACCAGCCCAAGTTGGCACTGGTGCCAGCTTGGTCCTGGGAGGCATCCTGCGATATGCGGAATTTTAAAAGCCAGAAGGCTGCTCTGAGCCACAGGCCCTAGAACACAAAAACCGCCCCTTTTCCCTGGGAAATAAAACTCACCAACCCTAGTTGATGGTGTCAGTTTGCAGGAGGTACTTGGCACTCTCAAACCAGCCCAAGTTGGCACTGGTGCCAGCTTGGTCCTGGGAGGCATCCTGCGATATGCGGAATTTTAAAAGCCAGAAGGCTGCTCTGAGCCACAGCCCTAGAACACAAAAACCGCCCCTTTTCCCTGGGAAATAAAACTCACCAACCCTAGTTGATGGTGTCAGTTTGCAGGAGGTACTTGGCACTCTCAAACCAGCCCAAGTTGGCACTGGTGCCAGCTTGGTCCTGGGAGGCATCCTGCGATATGCGGAATTTTAAAAGCCAGAAGGCTGCTCTGAGCCACAGCCCTAGAAACAAAAACCGCCCCTTTTCCCTGGGAAATAAAACTCACCAACCCTAGTTGATGGTGTCAGTTTGCAGGAGGTACTTGGCACTCTCAAACCAGCCCAAGTTGGCACTGGTGCCAGCTTGGTCCTGGGAGGCATCCTGCGATATGCGGAATTTTAAAAGCCAGAAGGCTGCTCTGAGCCACAGCCCCTAGAACACAAAAACCGCCCCTTTTCCCTGGGAAATAAAACTCACCAACCCTAGTTGATGGTGTCAGTTTGCAGGAGGTACTTGGCACTCTCAAACCAGCCCAAGTTGGCACTGGTGCCAGCTTGGTCCTGGGAGGCATCCTGCGATATGCGGAATTTTAAAAGCCAGAAGGCTGCTCTGAGCCACCGGCCCTAGAAACAAAAACCGCCCCTTTTCCCTGGGAAATAAAACTCACCAACCCTAGTTGATGGTGTCAGTTTGCAGGAGGTACTTGGCACTCTCAAACCAGCCCAAGTTGGCACTGGTGCCAGCTTGGTCCTGGGAGGCATCCTGCGATATGCGGAATTTTAAAAGCCAGAAGGCTGCTCTGAGCCACAGCCCCTAGAACACAAAAACCGCCCCTTTTCCCTGGGAAATAAAACTCACCAACCCTAGTTGATGGTGTCAGTTTGCAGGAGGTACTTGGCACTCTCAAACCAGCCCAAGTTGGCACTGGTGCCAGCTTGGTCCTGGGAGGCATCCTGCGATATGCGGAATTTTAAAAGCCAGAAGGCTGCTCTGAGCCACAGCCCCTAGAACACAAAAACCGCCCCTTTTCCCTGGGAAATAAAACTCACCAACCCTAGTTGATGGTGTCAGTTTGCAGGAGGTACTTGGCACTCTCAAACCAGCCCAAGTTGGCACTGGTGCCAGCTTGGTCCTGGGAGGCATCCTGCGATATGCGGAATTTTAAAAGCCAGAAGGCTGCTCTGAGCCACAGCCCCTAGAACACAAAAACCGCCCCTTTTCCCTGGGAAATAAAACTCACCAACCCTAGTTGATGGTGTCAGTTTGCAGGAGGTACTTGGCACTCTCAAACCAGCCCAAGTTGGCACTGGTGCCAGCTTGGTCCTGGGAGGCATCCTGCGATATGCGGAATTTTAAAAGCCAGAAGGCTGCTCTGAGCCACGGCCCTAGAACAAAAAACCGCCCCTTTTCCCTGGGAAATAAAACTCACCAACCCTAGTTGATGGTGTCAGTTTGCAGGAGGTACTTGGCACTCTCAAACCAGCCCAAGTTGGCACTGGTGCCAGCTTGGTCCTGGGAGGCATCCTGCGATATGCGGAATTTTAAAAGCCAGAAGGCTGCTCTGAGCCACAGCCCCTAGAACACAAAAACCGCCCCTTTTCCCTGGGAAATAAAACTCACCAACCCTAGTTGATGGTGTCAGTTTGCAGGAGGTACTTGGCACTCTCAAACCAGCCCAAGTTGGCACTGGTGCCAGCTTGGTCCTGGGAGGCATCCTGCGATATGCGGAATTTTAAAAGCCAGAAGGCTGCTCTGAGCCACAGCCCCTAGAACACAAAAACCGCCCCTTTTCCCTGGGAAATAAAACTCACCAACCCTAGTTGATGGTGTCAGTTTGCAGGAGGTACTTGGCACTCTCAAACCAGCCCAAGTTGGCACTGGTGCCAGCTTGGTCCTGGGAGGCATCCTGCGATATGCGGAATTTTAAAAGCCAGAAGGCTGCTCTGAGCCACGGCCCTAGAACACAAAAACCGCCCCTTTTCCCAGGTAAGCAAAACTCACCAACCCTAGTTGATGGTGTCAGTTTGCAGGAGGTACTTGGCACTCTCAAACCAGCCCAAGTTGGCACTGGTGCCAGCTTGGTCCTGGGAGGCATCCTGCGATATGCGGAATTTTAAAAGCCAGAAGGCTGCTCTGAGCCACAGCCCCTAGAACACAAAAACCGCCCCTTTTCCCTGGGAAATAAAACTCACCAACCCTAGTTGATGGTGTCAGTTTGCAGGAGGTACTTGGCACTCTCAAACCAGCCCAAGTTGGCACTGGTGCCAGCTTGGTCCTGGGAGGCATCCTGCGATATGCGGAATTTTAAAAGCCAGAAGGCTGCTCTGAGCCACAGCCCCTAGAACACAAAAACCGCCCCTTTTCCCTGGGAAATAAAACTCACCAACCCTAGTTGATGGTGTCAGTTTGCAGGAGGTACTTGGCACTCTCAAACCAGCCCAAGTTGGCACTGGTGCCAGCTTGGTCCTGGGAGGCATCCTGCGATATGCGGAATTTTAAAAGCCAGAAGGCTGCTCTGAGCCACAGCCCCTAGAACACAAAAACCGCCCCTTTTCCCTGGGAAATAAAACTCACCAACCCTAGTTGATGGTGTCAGTTTGCAGGAGGTACTTGGCACTCTCAAACCAGCCCAAGTTGGCACTGGTGCCAGCTTGGTCCTGGGAGGCATCCTGCGATATGCGGAATTTTAAAAGCCAGAAGGCTGCTCTGAGCCACCGGCCCTAGAACAAAAAACCGCCCCTTTTCCCTGGGAAGCAAAACTCACCAACCCTAGTTGATGGTGTCAGTTTGCAGGAGGTACTTGGCACTCTCAAACCAGCCCAAGTTGGCACTGGTGCCAGCTTGGTCCTGGGAGGCATCCTGCGATATGCGGAATTTTAAAAGCCAGAAGGCTGCTCTGAGCCACAGCCCCTAGAACACAAAAACCGCCCCTTTTCCCTGGGAAATAAAACTCACCAACCCTAGTTGATGGTGTCAGTTTGCAGGAGGTACTTGGCACTCTCAAACCAGCCCAAGTTGGCACTGGTGCCAGCTTGGTCCTGGGAGGCATCCTGCGATATGCGGAATTTTAAAAGCCAGAAGGCTGCTCTGAGCCACAGCCCTAGAACACAAAAACCGCCCCTTTTCCCTGGGAAATAAAACTCACCAACCCTAGTTGATGGTGTCAGTTTGCAGGAGGTACTTGGCACTCTCAAACCAGCCCAAGTTGGCACTGGTGCCAGCTTGGTCCTGGGAGGCATCCTGCGATATGCGGAATTTTAAAAGCCAGAAGGCTGCTCTGAGCCACAGGCCCTAGAACACAAAAACCGCCCCTTTTCCCTGGGAAATAAAACTCACCAACCCTAGTTGATGGTGTCAGTTTGCAGGAGGTACTTGGCACTCTCAAACCAGCCCAAGTTGGCACTGGTGCCAGCTTGGTCCTGGGAGGCATCCTGCGATATGCGGAATTTTAAAAGCCAGAAGGCTGCTCTGAGCCACAGCCCTAGAACACAAAAACCGCCCCTTTTCCCTGGGAAATAAAACTCACCAACCCTAGTTGATGGTGTCAGTTTGCAGGAGGTACTTGGCACTCTCAAACCAGCCCAAGTTGGCACTGGTGCCAGCTTGGTCCTGGGAGGCATCCTGCGATATGCGGAATTTTAAAAGCCAGAAGGCTGCTCTGAGCCACAGCCCCTAGAACACAAAAACCGCCCCTTTTCCCTGGGAAATAAAACTCACCAACCCTAGTTGATGGTGTCAGTTTGCAGGAGGTACTTGGCACTCTCAAACCAGCCCAAGTTGGCACTGGTGCCAGCTTGGTCCTGGGAGGCATCCTGCGATATGCGGAATTTTAAAAGCCAGAAGGCTGCTCTGAGCCACCGGCCCTAGAACACAAAAACCGCCCCTTTTCCCTGGGAAATAAAACTCACCAACCCTAGTTGATGGTGTCAGTTTGCAGGAGGTACTTGGCACTCTCAAACCAGCCCAAGTTGGCACTGGTGCCAGCTTGGTCCTGGGAGGCATCCTGCGATATGCGGAATTTTAAAAGCCAGAAGGCTGCTCTGAGCCACAGCCCCTAGAACACAAAAACCGCCCCTTTTCCCTGGGAAATAAAACTCACCAACCCTAGTTGATGGTGTCAGTTTGCAGGAGGTACTTGGCACTCTCAAACCAGCCCAAGTTGGCACTGGTGCCAGCTTGGTCCTGGGAGGCATCCTGCGATATGCGGAATTTTAAAAGCCAGAAGGCTGCTCTGAGCCACCGGCCCTAGAACACAAACGCCGCCCCTTTTCCCTGGTAAGCAAAACTCACCAACCCTAGTTGATGGTGTCAGTTTGCAGGAGGTACTTGGCACTCTCAAACCAGCCCAAGTTGGCACTGGTGCCAGCTTGGTCCTGGGAGGCATCCTGCGATATGCGGAATTTTAAAAGCCAGAAGGCTGCTCTGAGCCACAGGCCCTAGAACAAAAAACCGCCCCTTTTCCCTGGGAAATAAAACTCACCAACCCTAGTTGATGGTGTCAGTTTGCAGGAGGTACTTGGCACTCTCAAACCAGCCCAAGTTGGCACTGGTGCCAGCTTGGTCCTGGGAGGCATCCTGCGATATGCGGAATTTTAAAAGCCAGAAGGCTGCTCTGAGCCACAGCCCTAGAACACAAAAACCGCCCCTTTTCCCTGGGAAATAAAACTCACCAACCCTAGTTGATGGTGTCAGTTTGCAGGAGGTACTTGGCACTCTCAAACCAGCCCAAGTTGGCACTGGTGCCAGCTTGGTCCTGGGAGGCATCCTGCGATATGCGGAATTTTAAAAGCCAGAAGGCTGCTCTGAGCCACAGCCCCTAGAACACAAAAACCGCCCCTTTTCCCTGGGAAATAAAACTCACCAACCCTAGTTGATGGTGTCAGTTTGCAGGAGGTACTTGGCACTCTCAAACCAGCCCAAGTTGGCACTGGTGCCAGCTTGGTCCTGGGAGGCATCCTGCGATATGCGGAATTTTAAAAGCCAGAAGGCTGCTCTGAGCCACAGCCCTAGAACACAAAAACCGCCCCTTTTCCCTGGGAAATAAAACTCACCAACCCTAGTTGATGGTGTCAGTTTGCAGGAGGTACTTGGCACTCTCAAACCAGCCCAAGTTGGCACTGGTGCCAGCTTGGTCCTGGGAGGCATCCTGCGATATGCGGAATTTTAAAAGCCAGAAGGCTGCTCTGAGCCACAGCCCCTAGAACACAAAAACCGCCCCTTTTCCCTGGGAAATAAAACTCACCAACCCTAGTTGATGGTGTCAGTTTGCAGGAGGTACTTGGCACTCTCAAACCAGCCCAAGTTGGCACTGGTGCCAGCTTGGTCCTGGGAGGCATCCTGCGATATGCGGAATTTTAAAAGCCAGAAGGCTGCTCTGAGCCACGGCCCTAGAACAAAAACCGCCCCTTTTCCCTGGGAAATAAAACTCACCAACCCTAGTTGATGGTGTCAGTTTGCAGGAGGTACTTGGCACTCTCAAACCAGCCCAAGTTGGCACTGGTGCCAGCTTGGTCCTGGGAGGCATCCTGCGATATGCGGAATTTTAAAAGCCAGAAGGCTGCTCTGAGCCACGGCCCTAGAACACAAAACCGCCCCTTTTCCCTGGTAAGCAAAACTCACCAACCCTAGTTGATGGTGTCAGTTTGCAGGAGGTACTTGGCACTCTCAAACCAGCCCAAGTTGGCACTGGTGCCAGCTTGGTCCTGGGAGGCATCCTGCGATATGCGGAATTTTAAAAGCCAGAAGGCTGCTCTGAGCCACAGCCCCTAGAACACAAAAACCGCCCCTTTTCCCTGGGAAATAAAACTCACCAACCCTAGTTGATGGTGTCAGTTTGCAGGAGGTACTTGGCACTCTCAAACCAGCCCAAGTTGGCACTGGTGCCAGCTTGGTCCTGGGAGGCATCCTGCGATATGCGGAATTTTAAAAGCCAGAAGGCTGCTCTGAGCCACAGCCCCTAGAACACAAAAACCGCCCCTTTTCCCTGGGAAATAAAACTCACCAACCCTAGTTGATGGTGTCAGTTTGCAGGAGGTACTTGGCACTCTCAAACCAGCCCAAGTTGGCACTGGTGCCAGCTTGGTCCTGGGAGGCATCCTGCGATATGCGGAATTTTAAAAGCCAGAAGGCTGCTCTGAGCCACAGCCCCTAGAACACAAAAACCGCCCCTTTTCCCTGGGAAATAAAACTCACCAACCCTAGTTGATGGTGTCAGTTTGCAGGAGGTACTTGGCACTCTCAAACCAGCCCAAGTTGGCACTGGTGCCAGCTTGGTCCTGGGAGGCATCCTGCGATATGCGGAATTTTAAAAGCCAGAAGGCTGCTCTGAGCCACAGCCCCTAGAACACAAAAACCGCCCCTTTTCCCTGGGAAATAAAACTCACCAACCCTAGTTGATGGTGTCAGTTTGCAGGAGGTACTTGGCACTCTCAAACCAGCCCAAGTTGGCACTGGTGCCAGCTTGGTCCTGGGAGGCATCCTGCGATATGCGGAATTTTAAAAGCCAGAAGGCTGCTCTGAGCCACGGCCCTGAACACAAAAACCGCCCCTTTTCCCTGGTAAGCAAAACTCACCAACCCTAGTTGATGGTGTCAGTTTGCAGGAGGTACTTGGCACTCTCAAACCAGCCCAAGTTGGCACTGGTGCCAGCTTGGTCCTGGGAGGCATCCTGCGATATGCGGAATTTTAAAAGCCAGAAGGCTGCTCTGAGCCACAGCCCCTAGAACACAAAAACCGCCCCTTTTCCCTGGGAAATAAAACTCACCAACCCTAGTTGATGGTGTCAGTTTGCAGGAGGTACTTGGCACTCTCAAACCAGCCCAAGTTGGCACTGGTGCCAGCTTGGTCCTGGGAGGCATCCTGCGATATGCGGAATTTTAAAAGCCAGAAGGCTGCTCTGAGCCACGGCCCTAGAACACAAAAACCGCCCCTTTTCCCAGGGAAGCAAAACTCACCAACCCTAGTTGATGGTGTCAGTTTGCAGGAGGTACTTGGCACTCTCAAACCAGCCCAAGTTGGCACTGGTGCCAGCTTGGTCCTGGGAGGCATCCTGCGATATGCGGAATTTTAAAAGCCAGAAGGCTGCTCTGAGCCACAGCCCCTAGAACACAAAAACCGCCCCTTTTCCCTGGGAAATAAAACTCACCAACCCTAGTTGATGGTGTCAGTTTGCAGGAGGTACTTGGCACTCTCAAACCAGCCCAAGTTGGCACTGGTGCCAGCTTGGTCCTGGGAGGCATCCTGCGATATGCGGAATTTTAAAAGCCAGAAGGCTGCTCTGAGCCACAGCCCTAGAACACAAAAACCGCCCCTTTTCCCTGGGAAATAAAACTCACCAACCCTAGTTGATGGTGTCAGTTTGCAGGAGGTACTTGGCACTCTCAAACCAGCCCAAGTTGGCACTGGTGCCAGCTTGGTCCTGGGAGGCATCCTGCGATATGCGGAATTTTAAAAGCCAGAAGGCTGCTCTGAGCCACCGCCCCTAGAACACAAAAACCGCCCCTTTTCCCTGGGAAATAAAACTCACCAACCCTAGTTGATGGTGTCAGTTTGCAGGAGGTACTTGGCACTCTCAAACCAGCCCAAGTTGGCACTGGTGCCAGCTTGGTCCTGGGAGGCATCCTGCGATATGCGGAATTTTAAAAGCCAGAAGGCTGCTCTGAGCCACAGCCCTAGAACACAAAAACCGCCCCTTTTCCCTGGGAAATAAAACTCACCAACCCTAGTTGATGGTGTCAGTTTGCAGGAGGTACTTGGCACTCTCAAACCAGCCCAAGTTGGCACTGGTGCCAGCTTGGTCCTGGGAGGCATCCTGCGATATGCGGAATTTTAAAAGCCAGAAGGCTGCTCTGAGCCACAGCCCCTAGAACACAAAAACCGCCCTTTTCCCTGGGAAATAAAACTCACCAACCCTAGTTGATGGTGTCAGTTTGCAGGAGGTACTTGGCACTCTCAAACCAGCCCAAGTTGGCACTGGTGCCAGCTTGGTCCTGGGAGGCATCCTGCGATATGCGGAATTTTAAAAGCCAGAAGGCTGCTCTGAGCCACAGCCCCTAGAACACAAAAAACCGCCCCTTTTCCCTGGGAAATAAAACTCACCAACCCTAGTTGATGGTGTCAGTTTGCAGGAGGTACTTGGCACTCTCAAACCAGCCCAAGTTGGCACTGGTGCCAGCTTGGTCCTGGGAGGCATCCTGCGATATGCGGAATTTTAAAAGCCAGAAGGCTGCTCTGAGCCACAGCCCCTAGAACACAAAAACCGCCCCTTTTCCCTGGTAAGCAAAACTCACCAACCCTAGTTGATGGTGTCAGTTTGCAGGAGGTACTTGGCACTCTCAAACCAGCCCAAGTTGGCACTGGTGCCAGCTTGGTCCTGGGAGGCATCCTGCGATATGCGGAATTTTAAAAGCCAGAAGGCTGCTCTGAGCCACGGCCCTAGAACAAAAAACCGCCCCTTTTCCCTGGTAAGCAAAACTCACCAACCCTAGTTGATGGTGTCAGTTTGCAGGAGGTACTTGGCACTCTCAAACCAGCCCAAGTTGGCACTGGTGCCAGCTTGGTCCTGGGAGGCATCCTGCGATATGCGGAATTTTAAAAGCCAGAAGGCTGCTCTGAGCCACCGGCCCTAGAACACAAAAACCGCCCCTTTTCCCTGGGAAATAAAACTCACCAACCCTAGTTGATGGTGTCAGTTTGCAGGAGGTACTTGGCACTCTCAAACCAGCCCAAGTTGGCACTGGTGCCAGCTTGGTCCTGGGAGGCATCCTGCGATATGCGGAATTTTAAAAGCCAGAAGGCTGCTCTGAGCCACAGCCCCTAGAACACAAAAACCGCCCCTTTTCCCTGGGAAATAAAACTCACCAACCCTAGTTGATGGTGTCAGTTTGCAGGAGGTACTTGGCACTCTCAAACCAGCCCAAGTTGGCACTGGTGCCAGCTTGGTCCTGGGAGGCATCCTGCGATATGCGGAATTTTAAAAGCCAGAAGGCTGCTCTGAGCCACCGGCCCTAGAACACAAAAACCGCCCCTTTTCCCTGGGAAATAAAACTCACCAACCCTAGTTGATGGTGTCAGTTTGCAGGAGGTACTTGGCACTCTCAAACCAGCCCAAGTTGGCACTGGTGCCAGCTTGGTCCTGGGAGGCATCCTGCGATATGCGGAATTTTAAAAGCCAGAAGGCTGCTCTGAGCCACCGGCCCTAGAACACAAAAACCGCCCCTTTTCCCTGGAAATAAAACTCACCAACCCTAGTTGATGGTGTCAGTTTGCAGGAGGTACTTGGCACTCTCAAACCAGCCCAAGTTGGCACTGGTGCCAGCTTGGTCCTGGGAGGCATCCTGCGATATGCGGAATTTTAAAAGCCAGAAGGCTGCTCTGAGCCACAGCCCTGAACACAAAAACCGCCCCTTTTCCCTGGGAAATAAAACTCACCAACCCTAGTTGATGGTGTCAGTTTGCAGGAGGTACTTGGCACTCTCAAACCAGCCCAAGTTGGCACTGGTGCCAGCTTGGTCCTGGGAGGCATCCTGCGATATGCGGAATTTTAAAAGCCAGAAGGCTGCTCTGAGCCACAGCCCCTAGAACACAAAAACCGCCCCTTTTCCCTGGGAAATAAAACTCACCAACCCTAGTTGATGGTGTCAGTTTGCAGGAGGTACTTGGCACTCTCAAACCAGCCCAAGTTGGCACTGGTGCCAGCTTGGTCCTGGGAGGCATCCTGCGATATGCGGAATTTTAAAAGCCAGAAGGCTGCTCTGAGCCACCGGCCCTAGAACACAAAAACCGCCCCTTTTCCCTGGGAAATAAAACTCACCAACCCTAGTTGATGGTGTCAGTTTGCAGGAGGTACTTGGCACTCTCAAACCAGCCCAAGTTGGCACTGGTGCCAGCTTGGTCCTGGGAGGCATCCTGCGATATGCGGAATTTTAAAAGCCAGAAGGCTGCTCTGAGCCACAGCCCCTAGAAACAAAAACCGCCCCTTTTCCCTGGGAAATAAAACTCACCAACCCTAGTTGATGGTGTCAGTTTGCAGGAGGTACTTGGCACTCTCAAACCAGCCCAAGTTGGCACTGGTGCCAGCTTGGTCCTGGGAGGCATCCTGCGATATGCGGAATTTTAAAAGCCAGAAGGCTGCTCTGAGCCACAGCCCTAGAACAAAAACCGCCCCTTTTCCCTGGGAAATAAAACTCACCAACCCTAGTTGATGGTGTCAGTTTGCAGGAGGTACTTGGCACTCTCAAACCAGCCCAAGTTGGCACTGGTGCCAGCTTGGTCCTGGGAGGCATCCTGCGATATGCGGAATTTTAAAAGCCAGAAGGCTGCTCTGAGCCACCGGCCCTAGAACACAAACCGCCCCTTTTCCCAGGTAACAAAACTCACCAACCCTAGTTGATGGTGTCAGTTTGCAGGAGGTACTTGGCACTCTCAAACCAGCCCAAGTTGGCACTGGTGCCAGCTTGGTCCTGGGAGGCATCCTGCGATATGCGGAATTTTAAAAGCCAGAAGGCTGCTCTGAGCCACAGCCCCTAGAACACAAAAACCGCCCCTTTTCCCTGGGAAATAAAACTCACCAACCCTAGTTGATGGTGTCAGTTTGCAGGAGGTACTTGGCACTCTCAAACCAGCCCAAGTTGGCACTGGTGCCAGCTTGGTCCTGGGAGGCATCCTGCGATATGCGGAATTTTAAAAGCCAGAAGGCTGCTCTGAGCCACAGCCCCTAGAACACAAAAACCGCCCCTTTTCCCTGGGAAATAAAACTCACCAACCCTAGTTGATGGTGTCAGTTTGCAGGAGGTACTTGGCACTCTCAAACCAGCCCAAGTTGGCACTGGTGCCAGCTTGGTCCTGGGAGGCATCCTGCGATATGCGGAATTTTAAAAGCCAGAAGGCTGCTCTGAGCCACAGGCCCTAGAAACAAAAACCGCCCCTTTTCCCTGGGAATAAAACTCACCAACCCTAGTTGATGGTGTCAGTTTGCAGGAGGTACTTGGCACTCTCAAACCAGCCCAAGTTGGCACTGGTGCCAGCTTGGTCCTGGGAGGCATCCTGCGATATGCGGAATTTTAAAAGCCAGAAGGCTGCTCTGAGCCACAGCCCCTAGAACAAAAAACCGCCCTTTTCCCTGGGAAATAAAACTCACCAACCCTAGTTGATGGTGTCAGTTTGCAGGAGGTACTTGGCACTCTCAAACCAGCCCAAGTTGGCACTGGTGCCAGCTTGGTCCTGGGAGGCATCCTGCGATATGCGGAATTTTAAAAGCCAGAAGGCTGCTCTGAGCCACAGCCCTAGAACAAAAAACCGCCCCTTTTCCCTGGGAAATAAAACTCACCAACCCTAGTTGATGGTGTCAGTTTGCAGGAGGTACTTGGCACTCTCAAACCAGCCCAAGTTGGCACTGGTGCCAGCTTGGTCCTGGGAGGCATCCTGCGATATGCGGAATTTTAAAAGCCAGAAGGCTGCTCTGAGCCACAGCCCTGCAACAAAAACCGCCCCTTTTCCCTGGGAAATAAAACTCACCAACCCTAGTTGATGGTGTCAGTTTGCAGGAGGTACTTGGCACTCTCAAACCAGCCCAAGTTGGCACTGGTGCCAGCTTGGTCCTGGGAGGCATCCTGCGATATGCGGAATTTTAAAAGCCAGAAGGCTGCTCTGAGCCACAGCCCCTAGAACAAAAAAACCGCCCCTTTCCCTGGGAAATAAAACTCACCAACCCTAGTTGATGGTGTCAGTTTGCAGGAGGTACTTGGCACTCTCAAACCAGCCCAAGTTGGCACTGGTGCCAGCTTGGTCCTGGGAGGCATCCTGCGATATGCGGAATTTTAAAAGCCAGAAGGCTGCTCTGAGCCACAGGCCCTAGAACAAAAAACCGCCCCTTTTCCCAGGGAATAAAACTCACCAACCCTAGTTGATGGTGTCAGTTTGCAGGAGGTACTTGGCACTCTCAAACCAGCCCAAGTTGGCACTGGTGCCAGCTTGGTCCTGGGAGGCATCCTGCGATATGCGGAATTTTAAAAGCCAGAAGGCTGCTCTGAGCCACCGGCCCTGCAACACCAAAACCGCCCCTTTCCCAGGTAAGCAAAACTCACCAACCCTAGTTGATGGTGTCAGTTTGCAGGAGGTACTTGGCACTCTCAAACCAGCCCAAGTTGGCACTGGTGCCAGCTTGGTCCTGGGAGGCATCCTGCGATATGCGGAATTTTAAAAGCCAGAAGGCTGCTCTGAGCCACAGCCCCTAGAACAAAAAACCGCCCCTTTTCCCTGGGAAATAAAACTCACCAACCCTAGTTGATGGTGTCAGTTTGCAGGAGGTACTTGGCACTCTCAAACCAGCCCAAGTTGGCACTGGTGCCAGCTTGGTCCTGGGAGGCATCCTGCGATATGCGGAATTTTAAAAGCCAGAAGGCTGCTCTGAGCCACAGCCCTAGAACACAAAAACCGCCCCTTTTCCCTGGGAAATAAAACTCACCAACCCTAGTTGATGGTGTCAGTTTGCAGGAGGTACTTGGCACTCTCAAACCAGCCCAAGTTGGCACTGGTGCCAGCTTGGTCCTGGGAGGCATCCTGCGATATGCGGAATTTTAAAGCCAGAAGGCTGCTCTGAGCCACAGCCCCTAGAACACAAAAACCGCCCCTTTTCCCTGGGAAATAAAACTCACCAACCCTAGTTGATGGTGTCAGTTTGCAGGAGGTACTTGGCACTCTCAAACCAGCCCAAGTTGGCACTGGTGCCAGCTTGGTCCTGGGAGGCATCCTGCGATATGCGGAATTTAAAAGCCAGAAGGCTGCTCTGAGCCACAGCCCCTAGAACAAAAAACCGCCCCTTTTCCCTGGGAAATAAAACTCACCAACCCTAGTTGATGGTGTCAGTTTGCAGGAGGTACTTGGCACTCTCAAACCAGCCCAAGTTGGCACTGGTGCCAGCTTGGTCCTGGGAGGCATCCTGCGATATGCGGAATTTTAAAAGCCAGAAGGCTGCTCTGAGCCACAGGCCCTAGAAACACAAAACCGCCCCTTTTCCCTGGGAAATAAAACTCACCAACCCTAGTTGATGGTGTCAGTTTGCAGGAGGTACTTGGCACTCTCAAACCAGCCCAAGTTGGCACTGGTGCCAGCTTGGTCCTGGGAGGCATCCTGCGATATGCGGAATTTTAAAGCCAGAAGGCTGCTCTGAGCCACAGCCCCTAGAACACAAAAAACCGCCCCTTTTCCCTGGGAAAAAAAACTCACCAACCCTAGTTGATGGTGTCAGTTTCAGGAGGTACTTGGCACTCTCAAACCAGCCCAAGTTGGCACTGGTGCCAGCTTGGTCCTGGGAGGCATCCTGCGATATGCGGAATTTTAAAAGCCAGAAGGCTGCTCTGAGCCACCGGCCCTGAACACAAACCGCCCCTTTTCCCAGGTAAAAAAAACTCACCAACCCTAGTTGATGGTGTCAGTTTGCAGGAGGTACTTGGCACTCTCAAACCAGCCCAAGTTGGCACTGGTGCCAGCTTGGTCCTGGGAGGCATCCTGCGATATGCGGAATTTTAAAAGCCAGAAGGCTGCTCTGAGCCACAGGCCCTAGAACAAAAAACCGCCCCTTTTCCCTGGGAAATAAAACTCACCAAACCTAGTTGATGGTGTCAGTTTGCAGGAGGTACTTGGCACTCTCAAACCAGCCCAAGTTGGCACTGGTGCCAGCTTGGTCCTGGGAGGCATCCTGCGATATGCGGAATTTTAAAAGCCAGAAGGCTGCTCTGAGCCACAGCCCCTAGAACACAAAAAACCGCCCTTTTCCTGGGAAATAAAACTCACCAACCCTAGTTGATGGTGTCAGTTTGCAGGAGGTACTTGGCACTCTCAAACCAGCCCAAGTTGGCACTGGTGCCAGCTTGGTCCTGGGAGGCATCCTGCGATATATGCGGAATTTTAAAAGCCAGAAGGCTGCTCTGAGCCACAGCCCCTAGAACAAAAAACCGCCCCTTTTCCCTGGGAAATAAAACTCACCAACCTAGTGATGGTGTCAGTTTGCAGGAGGTACTTGGCACTCTCAACCAGCCCAAGTTGGCACTGGTGCCAGCTTGGTCCGGGAGGCATCCTGCGATATGCGGAATTTTAAAAGCCAGAAGGCTGCTCTGAGCCACAGCCCTAGAACAAAAACCGCCCCTTTTCCCAGGTAATAAAACTCACAACCCTAGTGATGGTGTCAGTTTGCAGGAGGTACTTGGCACTCTCAAACAGCCCAAGTTGGCACTGGTGCCAGCTTGTTCCTGGGAGGCATCCTGCGATATGCGGAATTTTAAAAGCCAGAAGGCTGCTCTGAGCCACAGGCCCTGAACAAAAAAACCGCCCTTTTCCCTGGGTAATAAAAACTCACCAACCCTAGTTGATGGTGTCAGTTTGCAGGAGGTACTTGGCACTCTCAACCAGCCCAAGTTGGCACTGGTGCCAGCTTGGTCCTGGGAGGCATCCTGCGATATGCGGAATTTTAAAAGCCAGAAGGCTGCTCTGAGCCACAGCCCTAGAACACAAAAACCGCCCCTTTTCCCTGGAAATAAAACTCACCAACCCTAGTTGATGGTGTCAGTTTGCAGGAGGTACTTGGCACTCTCAAACCAGCCCAAGTTGGCACTGGTGCCAGCTTGGTCCTGGGAGGCATCCTGCGATATGCGGAATTTTAAAAGCCAGAAGGCTGCTCTGAGCCACCGGCCCTGCAACACCAACGCGCCCCTTTTCCCAGGAAGCAAAACTCACCAAACCCAGTTGATGGTGTCAGTTTGCAGGAGGTACTTGGCACTCTCAAACCAGCCCAGTTGGCACTGGTGCCAGCTTGGTCCTGGGAGGCATCCTGCGATATGCGGAATTTTAAAAGCCAGAAGGCTGCTCTGAG
>NW_023603404.1:0-6935 GCF_014898055.3 Talpa occidentalis | reverse complement strand
TAGAGCTTTGAAGTAAGTTTTGAAATTGGGAAGTGTGATTCCTCCAATTTTACTATTCTTTTAGATTGTCTTATCTATTTTGGGTTCCTTGAATTTTCATGAAATTTTAGGATCAGCTTGTCAAGTTCTTCAAAAATTCATCTGGAATTTTGATAGCTATTGTTTTGAATCCATAGATCCATTTGGGGAGTACTGTCATTTTAACCATATCAAGACTTACAGTCAAGGGGGGTGGGAATTGTATGGGTACTATAACCAAGATGAAAATGCATGTATTGTGCAAAAATGAAAAATGATGTAAAAAATATATAAAATTTAAAAAAATGTAAAAAAAAAAGCGCCTTTCCTGGGCCTCCCGGTGGTGCAGGTGCTAAAGTCTCAGCACTATCAAGCTATTACCAGCCACTGTGGCATAAGTTCAATCCCCAGGCAGGTTGCTAACCCACCTGGTGCAGCAGACCTCTCCTGTCTGGCCCACTGCTCCCCTGAGCAGTGTATTTCAGTAGATCTGCTTGTTCTGCTCCTCACTCTGTTTCTGGTGAATCCTCACTGCCCCCTCCCTGAATTTCTGGCCTATAACCCAGTTCTTCTATGCATAAATAAATTAAAATAAATCTTAAAAAAAAAAAGAATGTCTTCCCATTTATTCAAGTCTGACTTAGTTTCTTCCAATTATATATATAGCTTTCAATGTACCAGTCTTGTACTTCTTATGTTAAATTGTTAATAAATATTTTATTATTTTTGATGTGCTTATAAATGACATTTATTATTTGAATAAATTTGAATTGTATTTCCCCCAAATTTACAAACTAGTACCTCAAAATGTGCCCTTATTTGGACATAGAGTCTTTACAAAAAGAGTAAAGTTAAAGAGAAACTATTAGTGCAGCCCCTAATGCAGTATGATTGCTGCCTTTCTGGCAGCGCCCATGTCATGAATGCCCTGGCGTCTGGTGGTAGCCATATGATTGATGCTCAGTTTGGGGCAATTCAGGGGTACATCTGTGAATATTCACTGCTCACATACACACCCCTACAGCTGGTCACACGTGTGTTCCCACACAGACATGCATACGAATGGGCCAGCATGCAGGAGTGACCACATAGAAATACTGTTCCTTTCAGGAATCTGTTTTATTCTTTCTTTCCCCACATTTATCTCTTTTTCATTTCCACTCTTTTTCAAGGAATCATCTCTTCCTTTGACTGTCTCCTCTCCTCTCAGGTTTTTTTTTTTTTCTTTCCATTTTACTAGCCTGCGCTGTAGGCAGAGCTGAACAATGCCAGTCATTCCCACCATCACGGGGGCTCAGCCCAGGAGCATGGGGGGCAAGGCTGAGGCAAGGCTGAAGCTGCCCCTGACTGAGGTGGGCTGGTCATGGTGGGGGACCAGAGATGCGAATATCAGGACCAGAGACCCAGCTGCAGTGAGCTCACGGCACAGACATGCTGTGCTGGGAGGAGGCCTAGGATGCCTCCCCAGAACACCTACTCTCCCAAATAATTAACTAAATAATTAATTATTACAAAAGGATTTATTTATTTATGCATACAAAAACTGGAGTACAGGCCAGAGGTGTGGGGGATGAGAGGATTCACCAGAGACAGATTGGGGAGCAGAACAGGCAGACTGACTGTATTTGAATTGTATTTCCCCTAAATTTACAAACTGGTACCTCAAAATGTGCCCTTATTTGGACATAGAGTCTTTACAAAAGGAGTAAAATTAAAGAGAAACTATTAGTGCAGCACCTAATGCAGTATGATTGCTGCCTCTCTGGCAGCGCCCAGGGGAGCAGCGGGCAAGACAGGAGAGGTCTGCGGTGCAATGTGGGTAGCTCCCTGGCCAGTGGGGGATTGAACTCTTGGTGCAGAAGTTGTGGATGTCTTCACAGTGCTGTGCTTAACCCCTGCACCACCAGGGAGCCCTGCCCATTCTTAATTTACTGTGCAGGTTTTGGGGGCCAGGTCCTCCAGGGACATCTGTGGTTCCAGACCTGGCATCTCAAAGGAAGCCTCTCTGGACCCTCTAGAAGAATGGCTGGGGGTCTGGCTACAAACAACTCAAGGCTTTGTAAGAAGCTTCATACTGGGTGGGGTTGGTCCTGTACCTGAGAGACTAGACTCTACCCAATACCTGCAATTGCTTGGAGCAAGTCTCCCAACCTTTTGGGGCTCTATCTTCTCTTCTGTAAAATGGGTATATACTACTTCTTCTTTTTTTTTTTTATAGAGGCATGTTTATTTATTTATTTATCTGTTTGTTTGTTTGTTTTTGTTTATACATGCTCTGGGTACAGTTAGGAGCACGGGAGGGCGAGAGAATTCACCAGAGCCAGAGCGGGGAGCAGAGCAGGCAGAAGGACCGAAGTACACTGCTGAGGGGAGCAGCGGGCGGCAGGAGAGGTCTGCGCGCCATGTGGGACCCTCCTCTGGTGGCCGGGGAGCAGCCGGGGATCGAACCGGCGCCGCAGAGGCCGCGGGCAGGTTCGCAACCCAGCGCTCAACCGCTGCGCCACCGGGGAGGCCCTCAAATGGGTATATACTTCTTTTTGCTGTGGGATGTGAGTCTTATTGGACCTGAATGGAAATCTTGCATTGCTAAGGAAATATGTGTTCTTGCTCGCATTTCCCATTTCTGTGCTTGCTTTCTCAACATTCATCATTTGTTCATTCATTTGTTCACTCATTCGTTCAGCAAGAGGACACAGCACTGTGCATTGGGGGTGCAGCAACATGATCCAACCCTGGCTCTTTCATTCACCCCCTCCTCTCCCTTAGGAGTCTTTAACTTATGGGTCTTTGTCTGCTTCCTTGCAACTGACATTTAAAAGCAGATAAATCAGAAGGATGAAGAAAACTTTCTAATCACTTATGATCTGTTTAGATTAAAAGCAAACATTGTTAGCAGCAGCACCCACATAAGAGCCTTTTATCTGCATTAGAGCTTTTTGTCCAAATGAGGAATGAGTCATTTAATCTGTGAGGAGGGGCAGACGTTGACTTTGGCAAACACATCAACCTCCAGAAAGACAAGAGTGCTCAACTCTCTTTCTCCCTCAATTAGAATACAACTCCCTCCTTGTGTGGTTTTTCTCTTTCTAGTGAAAGAAGAAGGGCAAAAGAAGGGGTAAGAAGGGGGTACGCACAGGCATCATGCATCAGTTTCCTGACTGGTGCTGGGTCCGGAGCCCAGAGATAAGCAGAAGGCACAGGCTATGGTACTCCATGTCCTTCCTCCTCCAGGACCACCCAGCACCCCCTCCCAGGAAGACCCAATGTGTTGTGTGGGGGGGAGGGTATTCACTACTCTTTCTGAGAAATAGTATTGGCCTCTAGGTATTTATCACTGTCAAACAAATGTTTCCATTATTCAAAACCCAGGTTTTGAGAGTTTGCCCTGCTGGACTACTTAAGCATGTTATGGGAGGGGTGTGTGCGTGTGTGCATGCGTGTACTCTGTTCACCTCTGTTGATCACGCCACAATGTCAATCATTTTTCTGTGTGTTCCAAATGTTACCTCATACTTCATCTGAAGAGGTGATCTTAGTTTTCCCCATTTTACTGATATAGAAACTGCTGTTTGGAGGATACAGGGACTTGATCAAATCCAAACAGCCAGTAAGTGGCAGAACTAGGACAGGAATCAGCTATGACCTTCCCCAAGCCCTCTGGGATGACAGCCCTCTATGCCTCTAGTAGGGCTGTCCCCCAGTGGCCTCCACTTTTTTGTCTCTTATGGACACCAGTCCTGTCCCCAAAAACTCCTGTGCTCTGTGGACCCCAAGCAACCCCATATACAAGAGGCTTGTTGGGCAAACAAAGAAGAGAATCATCTAGCCAAGGAGGTCCCCATGTTAACCTTCAGCAGCATAGGAGAAAAGAAAGGAAACTGACTAGGAAGTGGCCATATAGGCGAGTCTGCCCTGCCCCCAGAATAGCAGGTCTAGCATGATGCCATTGTTCTGGAACAGAGGACATCAGTTTGTATGGACCTTGACTTAACCCAGAGACTAGGAATGGAACTTGTAGCAGGAGCATTGGTCAGCCTCATCCCAGGGGTGCCTTCTTCCTTTGCAGTGGATTCTACTCCTCTCAGGATTTCTCTATATAATGGTAGGCCCATAAGACACTTCTTTTACCACAATGAAGGCTCTCGAAAAGCTTAGCAGGGTCAATAGCGTGAGCTTGGAAATCAGTGAAAGTCCAGAAGGTTGATGTGAGCATAGCTCAAGCATAGCTTGCAATGCCCATCTATGTCCAGGGAGCCTGTCCAGCCTTCAATCCTCTCATGGCATCATTTGTGCCAAATGTTTGGCCTCTTGAGTTCTGAAGTATGCTGATGCATCGTATTTCAGAAGGTGCAGCTGCATAACCCTGGTTGTGATGACAGCAATGGGGATGTCATCTGTCTGTGGTATTTGCGGGGCTCTGGGCACACCCCTACCTGCAGCCTGAACACTTCCTGGGCTCCATGAGGAGGTCCTTCTCTTTTTAATTAAAAAAAATTTAATTGAGACAAAATACATGTAAGTTGAAATTTACACACTAAATCATATTTAAATATGTACAGTGGCATTAAGTCCATTCATACTGTTGTGCACCCATCTCTAAAACTCTTTTCATCTTGTAAAACTGGAAACTCTATACCATTAAAAGCCAAATCCCAGTTCCTTCCATCCCTCCTCGTCGTTAACCGTTCTTCTACTTCTGTGAATTTTATTACTCTAGGTACCTCACATAAATTAATTGATACAATATTTGTCTTCTTTTTTTTTTTTTTTTACATCATTGTTCATTTTAAAACAATATTTGCTTAAGGAGGTGGTCCTTTCCCAACAGTCTGACATACAAGAATTTCATTTAAGTGCCTATCCCAGGCTCTGACCTTGGTGCTGACAAAACATCTCACATTCTTGTGGTTAGCTGCCAAGGACCCCTAATGCTGAGGCTGGGGTTTCCAGACCTCCTATAAGGCTGGATTTGGCTGCAAAGCTTCAAGTTTCTGAACCTTCACAGTAGCTGTGAAACCTGATGCCCCGAAAGTCCTCAGTCTTGGAAGTGGACACTGAGGTCCCACTTGGCCTTGGAATTAGCATAGCATGCACAGCTGGCTGCTTGTAGGCAGGTGCCAGCAGCCCATGGTGGCAGGAGTAGAGGCAATTGCAGTGAACTCCTTTGTCAGATGCAGAAACTCTCCAGGGTGAAGGTAAATCGGTTTTGACCATCATTCTAAGTAAATGTGGTTACAAAGTAAAAAAAAAAATCAACTCTCCATTTCTTCTTTGAAAAAAAGAAGTGTTGGACATCTTCAGGGAGACAAATTGAATTCCTAACCTCAGGTACACATGGGACTAGATTTCCCACCATCTCCTGGGGGACTCATGGTTCAGTGATACTTACATCATCTTTAAATGTCTGATTCTGAGTCATGTCATTTTTCTAGTATAGATACACACATAGTTGCTTGAATGAAGTGGGAATGGGGGCACTTTGGGGTCTCACATTCAGCCTCCTTACCACTTCCAGGGACCCACAGAGTCCGCACTGAAAACTCTGACTCTAGGAAGGGCCTTATAAACAGCATTCTTTGAATGGGTCCAGGTGGGGTTAAATAGGAAAGTACAGTCTGGGAGCATTCTGAATTTTGAAAAACCTCCTCTACCTTCTAGTTAGTTCTGGCCCTGCTAATATGGTAAAATTTTAGTAACTCAAGGAAAGTTCATTGCTGAGATATGAGAGAGGGTGTGGGGGTGAGGGGGAGGAGAAGAGAGAGAAAGAGAGTTAATGTGCCTCAGTTCAGAGAACTTGCTCATAATCATGCTTCAGAGGCAAGAAAAATATTTAGATGCAACAGACATAAGATGGCTACACCTTTATGCAACTCTAAACTTTTTTCAAATTTCTATTAAAAAAAGCAACAACAAAATAGAAAGAGGAAAAAGCATGCATCAATGCTATAAGTTGGTGAAGTGTGGCATTGCCAGTAAAAATATTGATATAATCAAGATATCCTTCCAGAAATGGATGAGAATGAGACGACCAAATAGAAAGAAGGGCCAACCTGAACCCTGGCACAGTACATGACCATCTTCTGTGGAAACACAGGAGCTATAAGCAAGGGCAGCTAGAGAATATTTAGATTTCACCCTAACTCGGAGAAGGATAACTAGAGCCTTGAATCAGGGCAAAGGTGGAGCAAAAGGTTGCAGTTGGTTTGTGTCCAACATGAAGGGTGATTGTGCTGCTAAGCAAAGAATGGGGCTATTGCCCCAACTGTGGACAACAAAACAAATATGGTCAAAAGAAACAGCTCTGATCAGGGCCAGAATCATCTGGAATTTTCTCTAAAGCTCAGTACTGGGTGACCTTAAGAAAGTTACTTGATTGGGCCTCCCCGTGGCGCAGCGGTTGAGCGCTGGGTTGCGAAGCTGCCCGCGGCTCTGCGGCGCCGGTTCGATCCCCGGCTGCTCCCCGGCCACCAGAGGAGGGTCCCACATGCGCGCAGACCTCTCCTGCCGCCCGCTGCTCCCTCAGCAGTGTACTTCGGTCCTATCTGCCTGTCTGCTCCCCGCTCTGGCTCTGGTGAATTCTCTCACCCTCCCGCGCTTCTGACTGTACCCAGTGCATGTATAAACAAAAACAAACAAACAAACCAGCAAACAAATAAATAAAGCATGCCTCTATAAAAAAAAAAAAAAAAAAAGAAAGTTACTTGATTATCTTTGAAACACAGTTTCATCCATCAGTGAGGATTATCTTTACAATCCACTTCCTAGATCTGTGAGAATTAAATACAATAATGTGGGTTTGGACTCAACATAAGACTGGTACTTAGACAATAAATATTATTTTCTAAACACTAGCGTGGTTTCCAATATGGGGTGAGCAAGACAACACACACAACAATTAAAATATATGGAGAAATCCA